>NW_026515930.1:0-78915 GCF_023601865.1 Aspergillus affinis | reverse complement strand
CCATGGGAAAATTCCTTGACTACGAGTCATAAACAAACTAGTCTTTTACTAGGCTCCTTTGTAGACCGTCACAATATCAACGTGCCAAGCAAGAAGATCCAAGGGTTATAATACCCCAATTTCAAGCAGTACATGCAGCCATTCAAGAACACGGCATACATGTAGATGACATTTGGAATTTTGATGAAACTGGCTTTGCAATGGGGCTTTGCTCTACTTCTAAAGTTATTACTGCAGTAGAACGCAGTGAAAAGCCTAGAAGAGTTATTTAAGGCAATCTTGAATGGGTTACTATCATTGAAACTGTCAGTTCAAAAGGTGTGCATATACTACCAGTGGTTATACTCAAAGCAACAAATCAGTAAGCTGCTTGGTATCAAGAACCTGCACTCTCTAAAGACTGGTGGATTGCAACTAGTCAGAATGGCTGGACAACAGATGAAATAGGCCTCTACTGGTTGAAAAAGGTTTTTGAACCATGTTCTAGACGCTATACGACTGGCGCAAAATGATTACTCATTCTTGATGGCCATAATAGTCATCTTACTGCAGAGTTTGATAATTTTTGCAAACAGAATGCAATAATCTGTCTTTGTATGCCTGCACATGCCTCTCATCTTCTGCAACCTCTTGATGTTGGTGTTTTTGGTCCGCTTAAACGCGCGTATTGAAGGCTTCTTGAAACAAGAATGATTGCTGGCAACAATCATATTGATAAAGAAGACTTTCTGTCACTATATCTAGAAGCACGCGCTAAAGTATTCAATTCAGCAAATATATCCAGTGGTTTTACAGGAGCTGGGCTTAAACCGCTTGATCAAGATCGGGTTCTCGCAAAAATCACTTTTCAACTACATACACCAACATCACTACCATCTTTGGTTAAAGGCTCAATTCCTTCTGCTTTTCAGACTCCTCAGAGCCCTCGCCAGATTAATCGCAAGGTTCGCAGTCTTCAAAAAAGCCTTAATGCAAAAAGAAAACTCTCCAGCAGTCCAATATCTCATATTCATCATCTAGAAAAGTCAGCGCAGATGGCGATGAATACAAACCTTCTTTTACAGCAAGAAATTAAGGCTCTGCGAGCTGAAAACAAACGAAAATACAAGAAAAAGGCAAGAAGGCGTGGTCTACTAGGAAATGATACCTTTTTATCCATACAAGAGGGTCAAAATCGCGTTCAGCAGCTTGATACGCAACTTAATGAGCAGGTTGATGAGCCTACACCTGTGCCTCGCCAACGCGCTCCACCACGCTGTAGTGGCTGTGGGATTATTGGACATACTATAAGATTGTTACCTCCTGAAGCCAGGGGGCTTTCCTGTACGGGAGAACGTTCCGGAGGATCAAGGGATCCTCTGCGGCAGGCATCCAGGAACATTCCTAGGGATCCTGCAGGCATTCCTGCCTGAGGCAAGCTCCAGGCAGTATATAAAGTCCCTGGATTCTCTCTCCTAGATAGCCTTTTCCTCCCTATGGGAAAATTCTTTGACTACGAGTCATAAACAAACTTGTCTTTTACTAAGCTCCTTTGTAGACCGTCACAAAGATCCTGTTCTAATAAATAGCTATAAATTCCAGCTTTTGAATGATCAAATTTATAATTAATCAGCTATTCAATGGCTCTAGAAGTAGAAGGGAGCAGAAAGAATTTACCGCTCGCCCGTGGATTAAGTTAATCAGTTGTGGTGCCGTTAGCAAAAAACCGTGGTGTCCTTAGCAATTCTCCAAATCTTATACCTCATATGCCTCATAGGTGCTTCTTTGCTGGAAGGAAACGACGCATTTGTAGGCAAAAATTGACTGACTAAGATTGCAGAATGGCAAGATGGCCGAGTGGTCTAAGGCGATCGACTCAAGAATCATTGATTCTTTCCTAAAAAGGGTGTTTTCGATTCTCGTAAGGGGCGTGGGTTCGAATCCCACTCTTGTCAATCAATCAATTTTTTTACGGTAGGTCACTTTTCTATCCCTCTCCACCTCCCTCCCCTCTTCCTTCCTCCCTCCCTCTATTTTCCCTCTGATTGATCGAAGAAAGAATGAAAAAAAAAAAAAAAAACACCTATATTTATTTACCCTCAAAATCAATACATTTAGTAGTTCTTCTTCTCTCTCTCTCTCCACTTGTAAATTTTCGCTCGATATTTTTGGACTTTTTTTTCTCTTCTACAAATTTATTTTCGCAATTGAAATAAACAAATTGATTAAACTCAGTCATCAGTACATTCAACACCTATTCGACTAATTGGCCACCTGCAATCCCAGCGCTCCTCTATCAAGTCTTGCTGCGAGCCCTTCGTAGACATCCTGTGCCTTGTACGCCTTCGCCAGATTGTTCATGACCCTGCCAACCTCCTCTTCGTCGCGGGACAAAGCAAAATGGTCTTTCTCGACCCAGGCCTGCTCTGTGCCTTCAGTCCTGGGTCCTACGACGTTCGTGCTGAAGGTGACGGCATCAAGGATCTCTCTATGGGTGGCTTTACCAGGGACATCGGCGATTCCTTGAATAACTGCAGCCGAAGTTCTATTAGCCATGACTTCTGGATTAAAATCAACAGACCTCTCTTGTAGGATGGAATCATACCAGGTCTAATCACGGTAAACGCATCGTCAAATCCCTCGTCACCTTCCTTGTTCATGACCGGTGTATCTCTCGCCCGAATCTGCTTCGTCGCCCCGAGAACGACCAGCAAAAAGCGACCGTATCGATTGGCCACGCTTTGGGAATGCCACTTCCATGCAGCTTCTTCTTCACAATCGCCACGCAGAGACGCGCAAATGGAAGTTGCGGCAGACAGTCCACCAGAAAGAGCCAGATGGACACCCGAGGAGAAATACGGATCGATGAATGCGCCGGCATCGCCGACGATACGCAGGTGTGAGCTGCCGTACGAAGAGGCATTATAGGACCAATCTGATGCTTGTTTGATGTCGCCTTCGAGGGTTGCAGGTTCCAGGAGACGAGAGATCCCACGCGCTCCCTCGAGTGACTCTAGGTAGAAAGCTCTACTGGAGGTCACGGATGACAGCTTTTTCTTCTTTGTGGCCATCTCCTGGTTCATGACCACGCCGATGGAAGTCGTGCCGTTGTGCAGAGGAATGAACCAGACCCAGCCGCTGCCATCTACATGAGATTCGTTGTTAGTATGGCTTTTGATGGCATGGTCACGGGAATAAACAAACCCTGAAGCGCCTCAAAGTACGGCTGGCCCTCTACCGGTGTTCCCACTCCATACGGTGTCGCACCACGCCAATAGCCCCAGCTAGCGACATTCTTGAGATAGTTGTTGAACGTTCTATTTTTCAAGTACTTGGTGCTGGTGATACCGGCCCGACCGCTTGCATCAATTAGGTATTGGAAATCAATGATGCCAGTGCGGCCGTCTTTGGCTTTCCAGCTAGCAGACACCGGTCGACCGGGACTTTCGGCATTCGTCTCATCTGCAATAAACTCGATGGAAGCGACTTTAACGCCATCGAATGTTTTCGCTCCAGACTTCGCGGCATGTTTGAACATCAACTCATCGCACTCCGATCGGACGACGTTCCACGCGTAGGTTCCTGCGCCAGGATCGAGAATAAAGTCCGTGTCTAGGATGATTAGTCGACGCTTCTCATGTATAGGGTCCGCTCACAAGCCTCTTTCTGGTTATTCAACTTGAAAGCCGCTCCATTCTGCAATGACTCAGTACCGCGTGGCTATTAAAACCGTAAATAGACAAGTACCTTTCTCACAAATCCATAGTTCACGAACGTGTCATCTAGATCGATGAACTTCAAAAGCGGTCGGATTGAGGCGACGAGACTTTCACCAATATGATATCTAGACATGTAAGTGACACATCACCATGCTTCATAAGACGAGACTGTCTAACCTGGGAAACACATCCGCTTCCAGCAGCACCGTGTCGACTCCTTCCCGCGCCAAAGCTGACGCCGCGTAGGAGCCTCCTGGGCCACCGCCAATTACGAGCGCCGTCGCTTTGGTTGGAATTGACATGTCTATTATGTGGAAGATTATTCAATGTTAGCAAATTGAAGCTATGTGTTGAGAGCTGGATTTCATAGTTGAGATATACTTTATGCCGGGGAATGTGCTTCACCCAAGATATCTTTTGGAACTTTAGACGCTATTGCCCTTCCATTTGGGGTAACATATCACAAATGACGTGTAAACACCGAAATTTAGTCATGTTAGCTAGGAACTCGAATTGAATAGCTCATTCCTGAGTTACATAGAAGGCCGAATGACAACAGGGGTCACTTAAGGCTGTTCGTGTAAATTTTCATTTCCCCGATATCCTAATCTACCATCAATCACAATTACGCCATACTCCTATTGCGGGAGACATAATCTGGTTAGCTTATGTTTGATCTATGGAGATGACACATATTAGGTATTCGCAGTAGCCAAGTGCGTATCGTAGGTAAAAAGTACATCTATGTGGTCCATCGGCGCTACTGGGGATACCCATCCTTTCCCCTCCCAACAGAGCACACAGGATGAGACATGCATAATTACATAGACTGTTGAGAGAAAAACGGTGGCAGAGTGAAGGATGACGTGTAAGTCAATCTATTTGAAGCGCAATCAAATTTGTAACCTGCATGCCGAGTCCGTAGAAGGAAGCATGGTAGATGAACGATTTATCTTCACTTAGAGCTCAGCGCGTTTTTCTTTCATCTGAAAGGTATTATAATCAATAATCGACCTCATAAAACCCCAACGATCTCTTGCACTGAGCTCCGAAGGCCTCTGGGTCTCCAAATAGCGGGGAGGTACCAGTTTCCCTCTAGCTCGCCACTTGAAAAAATGACGCTAATACTCAGCTGAGGGCAGGGGACAAAAGTACTGTACATATCCAGACCCCGTCTTATTTTCTATGTACATGTTATTCTTACATTCTTTGTGGATTTAATCTACCACCTGAAGCCTTGAGGGACGCATTTTTGCTTAGCCTAGTACCTAGTTCTTCACATGTAAACTTTGCATGACTTTGACAAATATCGGGATCCTTCTACTGGAAAATCCGAGTAGGAAAACAACTCCCTGTGGAGTCTGTCTACAGAATTAACTATTTTCGATGCTGGGAATGAGACTGCCAGTCACTATTTTTCCAGGGAGTGGAGGAGCACAGCATTTCTGGATACGGCCACGCACAGGCGCCAGGGCTAGCACCCAAACTCTTCTTCCCTTTCGCTGGGAGACTTCAGTGTCTTCAACACTAACCTTAAATTTACAAGAGAGATTCCAACAGTCTGGATTCGCGATCGATCTCGTGGAAAAATATTACCGGTCTAGGATCTTGTCCGAAAAGATGGTTCACGTGCCTGGACAAACCCTATGTTTATTCTGGCCTTTGGAGGGACTAACTATCAGCTTTGCGATAAATCTAAACCAATGAATCAATCCACATGACCAAGGGGAGAACAGCAGTAAGGCGAGTTTGCTTTTGTTGATCACTCTTCCAGTGACTTTAGCACGCAGGATTGCGCAGCGCTGCACATGAAGCCGCTCAACGCAATGCAACCCACAAGCATCTCCCCGCAGGACTGTACACGTGTACGAAGCGTACCTAGATGGAGAACTAATTCTCATGTGAAGACGAGCTGGAAGACGAGCAAACACGGTTGGCATTTATTGATTATCTAGATGAGGAAATTGTCCGCAATCAGAATACCTCAGCCAGGGAAACCATCGGTCGGTGGCGAATTTGAAAAGAGGGGAATGCCGATTTAGCCGCCTTACGAGCAGGGTACCTGTCTGGTTTGATCTTGGGAAGGGATTCGATCCTGGGCGATTCGAGACCCTGAGATCCAGGAATCGACAGGGGTGCGATCCACCCATCCAATGGCGGGCTGGCTCTCATGTAGGATAGTGGCGAAAAAGCGCCCAATGCCACCTGCCACCCACACCACCTGGGATGAGCCTAAGTCCGGCCCGCTGCATTAATTGCGAAACTGCCCTTAGCATTTAGAAATATCATCCTGCGCCCGGCATCACGACTTCAACCCTTGTCATTGTCCGGCGTGCGGGCCAGCCAGCGGACAACGCCGAAATAGATGAGGAAATATATTAAACTTTAACTACACGACACATTGAACGACGCAATGGGTCATCACGGATGACGATCACCTTGGCCTATGTATTGGGCGTAGCCCAGGATTTTCTAAGCATGGTTTGCGGCAGGAAAGGTTTGTTTGAGTGAGACCTACTCCGGCGATCGCTGAGCTTATTATGCGAGATAATGATCAACGGGACAAAAAAAACCGGAAAAAAAAAAGAAATGGTCATCAAACCCGTGTATTCAGCTGAGCGAGGGCTATCATGTCATTTAGTTGTTTCCATCCTCGAGCTCGTCTTTAGCTTAGCTCGCAGCTCTGTGAAACTTTGTAGTTTTAAGGACTCTCCCAATGACAGCCAGATCGCGCTAATAAAATCGAACAGTTCGAGTATGAATTCCCTCAACTCAACATGTATTGCGATATCTGCTATCGGAAAATGTCTTGTGCCAGCAGGCCCAGAGTTTGAAGACGAGCGCCCTGCGACATCATGCTTATACAGTTGGACATCCGAATGTGATGAAGAAGCTCTTGCTTGATAGCGTATAGGTCTTTCTGGATCTTCTGAATTTCATCCTCAAGGGCCCGCCTTCGTCGCTCTTCGTCGCTCCGCTCCGCTTCGAGTAAAGCGATTAGATCGACCTGTTTCTGTCGCGATTTCCCCGCAGCCAACCGATTGCGCTCTTTATACTTTTCGTGGTATTTCTGTCGCCGTTGTTTCACCTCAGTGCTTTTTTCAAACGTCGGTCTGGGCTCGCCGGAAGGAGAATGCGCTCCGGCCGAACTTGGCTGCGCCGCTGCGTCTGTCTCTTCTTGATTTGTCGTAGAAGATGTTGTCTTACGAGGGAGAGTGAAAAGATCATGGGGATCGGAAAAAAGCGTATGAGGACCTGGAGTGCCACTACTGGCGCCTGAAGATGGTAACCCGAGGATTCGATCAAGGTCGTCCAATTCTGACATGGAGGGCTGATGTAGAAAGTGGTCATTGTTTCGCGCTAGAGGTGTCGCAGAGACATTTCTATGGAGAATTAGTGCTAGCTCATACCGAAAGATAGCATAGGCTCTTACGGTTCGAAAGCTCCCCTCGGGGCCATCGAGCTGGGCTGAGCTACCGAAGCATTTCCGCTGGCATCTAACTGCGACAGCATATCAGTCCAGTCGACCGGCAGGTCTGCGGACAAGCGAATATCGTCCATCGTGAAGTAGGCCTCGTGAATAGGGAAGCAATTGAGAGTCAATAAAGGTAGCAATTCGTGGTTTGTTGAGCTCGCAGAGGCGTTTGTATATCAAGGTTTTCTGTCTTCAGCCCCCCCTCTCCCTGTCATGGCCTGGAGCTTGCCCCATGTCGGAAAAATGTATACTAGCCGTATTACTGCATTAGATCCTGCAATCGATATGCAGCAAAGGTAAAGTGGCGTTGGGATTCCTGGAAAAGAGGGGAACTACTCAGTATCCCGCCCACCTTGCATCTAGTGCATTAGCGCACCGGCGGAGCAGATCGCTTGGAAGGAGAGAACAGATCGAAGTGCGACACCAAATAAGAGGCATCTATCTGGACTATGAATATTGGCATGAGTTGATGTTGCCGGGCGATGTTTCAATTAGGTCGGTCAATATTGTTGGTCGAAACAAAAAGATAGGGCTGTCTCATCTTGGAATACCCCATTCGCTCATGGACACATTCACGAGGACTGCTTTTAACCTATGCATGACCTCGCTTTTGCAGAAGCCATAGAAGAAAAATGTGATTGCAATATTGGCCAATTGGTCTATGTATATCAGCAGCCAGTATCTCAATAATAATGCTCCGACAAGGAACCCGTGGGAACAGGGATTCTCTGTACGCAAGCCACTCAATAGAAAATGATTGAAATCTAAACCGATTGGATTTGCTATAACAGGTGTTGGACCGGTTTTATTGCCATTAGCTCGGGGCATTATCGGAGTCAATTTATCTAGGACGCGACCGGCATCTACTATTATTAGATAGAGGAGGAAATGAAGCCTTTGATGATTGGTTGCGTAAGAACATGCCTGGCGCTTTCTACGACGTCCATAATCGCTCCTAGTGATGAGACCATGCATGAGCTGAACACCGAAGTCACAGGTTATTGATCGAACCGTAAATTATTGAAAACGTCAGTGGGGAGTTTTACACGTCATTAAAGGACCCCTGTTCTGCCTGGGCGCTAAGGCACCCCTAGGACCGGACCATGTAGATAAAAAGCTCCGGCCTGAAAACTGCGTCGCCACCACATCCAGCGCTTTTGCCCCTTCAAACAACAGAAACCAGTATTTAAACATGGACTCAGATATATTTGCCTCCAAATTACACCTTCTTTTTTGGTCGTTGTTGGCCACACCCGTTATTTACGCGCTTACTACCGTAATCTACCAGCTTTTCTTTTCTCCGCTTTCGCATATCCCCGGGCCTAAACTGGCTGCATGCACACGTCTGTACGAGTTCTATTACGACATTGTTCTACATGGTAGGTATACCTTCAAGATTGCTGAGCTGCACAAGAAATACGGTACGTGATCTCGACTCCCTTGGAATCCATCGACCCACACCATAACACAGTGTGCTAAATGTCTCAGGACCCATAATCCGCATCAGCCCTGGGGAAGTGCACATCAATGACCCTGAGTATTACGAAACGCTCTATTCGATAAATGGGTCGCGCAACAAGGACTCGTGGTTCGTTGCGTCGTTCGACGTCGCCGAGTCCGCCTTCGCCACGCTTGATCATCGCTTGCACAGACCCCGTCGTGCCCTGATCGCTCCATACTTTGCCAAAGCCCGGGTGCAGCGCGTACATTCGCTGATCCAGGATAAACTGCAGAAGCTCATTAGTCGTTTGAATGAGATTGCGCAATCAGGAAAGCCACTCAAAGTGGACGTCGCTTTCAACTGCTTCACCGCCGACGTGATCACGTCTTATACCAGCTTTCGCGCATTCAACTACCTCGATGATCCTCAAATGGTGCCTATATGGAGCGAGACAGTCCGCAACCTTGTTGAAGTTGGAATGCTCGCTCGGCATCTACCTGGCCTCTTCCCGCTTCTGGTGAGTATGGGAATGAAGTGGATCCAACGGATCTATCCGAAGTTACTCCCTGTCATCGCATTCCGGATGAAATGTGCTCAGGAGGTGAAGTTCATGTGGGAGAATGAAAAAGAAGCGAAAGAAGATTTTGAAAAGAACAGGTTGTCTCAAGAGCCAGCACTTTTCCAGGAAATGGTCGCCAAAGCCCCTAACACGCCCGATATCACCGAGGCCAGGGTCCTTCATGAGTACATTACTATTGTGGCAGCGGGAACCGAGACCACAGCGCATACAATGACAGTTTGCACCTTTCACGTCCTTAATGACAAGGAGGTTTTGCGAAAGTTACGTGCGGAGCTGGAGGTCTCCTTCCCGGAGAAGAAGGAAATGGATTTACAGACACTTGAACAACTTCCATACCTGGTTAGTTTCATTTCACGTCCAAGTATCGAACCAAGAACCTGACATAGTTAGACTGGAGTCATTTACGAAGCACTTCGGTAGGTGTTTCTTTGCCAAACGAATTCAAGCTTGCACTGATCGCATATAACAGACTATCATACGGCCTTTCCCATAGACTACAGCGAATATGTCCCACTGATCCACTAAAGTACAATGACGTGGTCATTCCACCCAATGTAGGTGTAGCTTCAGACGGAATTTGACCAGCGGCTAACAGACAGAGACCTCAATCGGAATGTCCTCCGCCCTTATCCATCACGACGAGTCCATCTTTCCCAATTCCCACCAGTTCATCCCGGAGAGATGGACCGACCTTGAAGAGAGGAAAAGGTTGAACAAGTACCTGGTTTCGTTCAGCAAGGGTGCTCGCCAATGTATTGGAATGAAGTGAGTTTAAAATTCTGCCCTCTCATTCTCTACTCCATGTACATTGATATGCTAATATCCTATGGGACAGTTTGGCCTTTGCGGAGCTCTACATGGCTGTTGCCACGGTCTTTCGCACTTTTGATATGGAGCTGCACGAGACTACTGTGGACGACGTCCGACTACACAGTGACATGATGCTGCCACATCCCAAATCGGGTAGTAAAGGCGTGAGAGTAATGATTGACCCTATCCTGTAACTAAGATGCGTGGTAGTGGGATGAGCGTATCCAACTTGGAAGTTTAGTCTAGTGAGGGAGGTGTCTTTGTATTTTGGTGGATAGACAAGATTCCTGCCTATGATTTCTTTTAGACCAAGTAGTGAGCAAAGAAACTATCTTATGCCACCAACTTCCAATCTTTAGAAAGGCCTAGTACCAAGATATTTTGTGAAAACAGAATATTAGAAACAATTCCAAGTGATAGATCTGTGTTTGGGTTTGGTTTCTTTTCTGTTCTCGTATCTCATGCGCGTATCACTTCCCACAACGCCACTATCTTAATAACAACACAATCACGCGTCCAATTTTCCGCATTTGGGAGGGTAGGCAAATCCATGAGACGTGAGGGGAAAATAGAGCCGTGGAAACTAGGAATCCTTCTTCCATTCGAACCGAATCTAATACCCTTCACCACCGCTCTCCACTCCTGATGACCAGGGATCGACGTTACCCCATTATCAGAAGATAAAGTAGCTTCTTGTTTCCTTGTTCTGTCGCTCTAGTGTATGGAGCCAAGGTACGTGGCGGGTTCACCATATGACGTGTAACTCTATTTTTTCCAGGGAAAATGAGGTGTAGAACCATTGAGAAATTTCTCCGATAGTATCCAATTTTTGAGGGTCTGTAGATTGCGAAAGACCAGCTTTGAAGATTTTGGGTTATATGACTTGAATGTATTTTTCGTCCTTTGGTGACTTTACTCAACCACCGCCTAAAGAAAACGACTTTCGCCCGCCGAAGCAATCAATGGAGTCCCGAACCAGCTATCAGTTCCCCGGTCTAAAATATAGGCACAATGCGAAGGACGAAAATTGGGCATCTATTCCACTGAAATATGCGAGGTACATTGATTTCAGAAACGATGAGTACACGGCAAAACTGCTCACCATCGCCTGGGCTATCTTGTTATTTGTGTACGAAGAGGCGGAAATCACAAAGTTCGAGCTGATTCGCAATCACAAAAGAACGACGGTTAGTACGGCGATTAGCCGCGATCAACTGTGGCAGGATATCCGTTTCCAATACAAAGATGGTGAGGAGACTGATAAAACCAAAACCGCTGTCTGCATTTTTGCAGAAAGAGATATCGAAATTTCAGCGGTGAGCAAGAATGCGTGGGAGAAACCGGAGTCAAAGCTGATATTCCTAGGAACTGCAATCAGCGTTGTTGATACAATGCTCGAACGACTTGACAGTCTCTCTGGCATATCGCCTGCATCATATGTCCGATACACAGGCACTTAACATCGCCAGCACGCTCGAAAAGATCACAGACGCATTAAAAGGACCAAACATTCCTATAGGCGCGATGAATGTTCTCAGCGAGCACAACCTCGATCAGTTATCCAAGTTCAACACTAGCCCGCGTAATGTCAAGGAGGGCTATCTACACAGTATCATTGAGAAGCAGACACTCAACACACCGGACCAAGTTGCTGTTGATGCTTGGGATGCTCAATTAACGTACAAAGAGATCGACCTCTATGCTTCGGTCATAGCCAAACGTCTCAAGTCACTCAATGCCGCGAATACATACGTACCACTGTGTGCAGAGAAGTCGGCCTGGGCTGTTGTCGCCATGGTGGGTATTCTGAAAGCAGGGGCTGCTTGTTCCCCTCTCGAGGCATCTCATCCGCGCGATAGATTGGAAAGCATGATTCAATCATGTGGTGCCACAACTGTTGTGGTGACGGCCACATACGCGTCACTGTTCCAAATGAAGGAGATTAATGTCGTTGTAGTCTCTCCCGATTCTGTATCGCCCGCAAAGGAAGACCTGAACTTGGCCGATGCTATGGTCACTCCACAATCGCCAGCCTTTCTGATGTGGACATCTGGAAGCACAGGTAACCCGAAAGGCGTCGTCCTGGAACATGTAGCCTTGTACATGAGCATCACCGCATACGCAGAGGCAAGCGACTTAACAGCCAAAACAAGGACATTTCAATTTACCTCTTTTACGTTCACAGTCAGCATATGCGATATCTTCGGCACCATGGCCAAAGGAGGGACTCTGTGTATGCCGTCCGATGAACAACGTCTGAACGATCTAACTGGAGCATTGAGAGACTCGGCCGCCTCCTTTTGCTGGCTCACTTCAACATCCCTTACCGAATTGGACCCTGATATACTCCCCGATCTCCGGTGTGTCACTGTTGGGGGAGAATCTCTTTCGCGGGACGTCGTTGCGCGCTGGGCCGGAAAGTGCCAGATCAATGTGTCATACGGCACAACCGAAACGTGTGGCTGGTGTCTGCTGAACCCTAACCTGGCTTCAGAAAGCGATTCCCGAGTGCTCGGAAAACCGATCATTCCTGCAGCTTGGATATGCCATCCAGACGACATCGAGAAGTTAGTTCCTGTTGGTGCGGTCGGCGAGCTCCTGATCGAGGGCCCATTCTTAGCGAGGGAGTACCTGGATGACGCGGAACGCACCGCAGCACAATTCATCCAGCCACCGAGTTGGATGGAGCGATTCCGACCAGGGGAATCAACGAGGCTTTACCGAACGAACGACCTGGTGCAGTATACCTCAGATGGATCTGTCAGGTTTGTAGGCCGGAAGCAAGCCCATGCGAAAATCCGTGGAAACCGTATTAATATAATTGACATTGAGCATCACATTCGACGCGCATTGGGAACATCCGAAGCAGTTGTCGACGTGGTGCATACAAAAGACGGCGTTGATATCCTCGCGGCGTTTCTACTGGCCTCTTCAGACACGGGCATGAAACAGGGCTCCGAAAGCCCCGTTACTCAGGGGGATGATGCATTCAGTCGGCGTGTTGCCAATGCTTTGCAAGTCCTGGCGACAACTCTTCCCAGCTACATGGTTCCAACTGCCTTCATACCATTGTCTCGAATTCCGCTTACGCGTACCAACAAGACAGATCGTCGATTGTTGCGTGAGGAGTCAGGGGCGCGGACAAGAACTGAGCTTGTGCAGCTTTCAACGCACAAAATTGAAAATGTGGAACCGCAACTCTCAAGGACTGAATCCATCATGCAGCAGTTGTGGTCGGAACTGACAGGCTTAGCAATCGAAAGTATTGGCCCCGACGACAGCTTCTTTCACCTAGGAGGAGATTCGGTCATGGCAATTCGGCTGGTTCCGTTGGCTAAGAAGCACGGGCTTGTATTCACTGTCATGGATATGTTTCGATACCCAAAGTTGAGAGATCTGGCATCTTCCATAAATGACCGCGGAAAGGATGAATCCACTGAGAACAGTTTTTTGAGCTTTGAGGCAGATGACCTCGTTCCAGACGCCGCAAGAGAGTGTGGCGTGAATATCGATACGATCGAAGACTTGTACCCTTGCACAGCATTGCAAGAGGGGCTTATGGCACTATCCGCACAAAGAGCTGGTGCTTATGTTTTGCAAATGGCCTGCGATATACCTTTAACGGCAGAGCTGTTCCGTTTCCTCGCTGCGTGGGAGACCGTCTTCCATTCCCTTCCCATTCTGCGCACACGAATTGTTCAGCTTGGTCGGGCGGGATTTCATCAAGCTGTCGTGAAAGAGAAAATAGACTGGCGCTCTGTAACCAGCGAGTCGCAGTGGCGCGACTGGAATCACAGACATCCTATGCAATTAGGATGTCCATTGGTGCGATTTGCTCTCCTTCAGATGGACTCCCGACCAACACGCATCCTAATTTCTGTTCATCATTGCATCTTTGATCGCTGGTCATCCTCAATTCTGCTCGAGATGATTGATAAAGTTTATCAAGGACGGGAAGTGCAGCCACAGACATTTAAAGAGTTCGTTGGATATGTGCATTCCCGTCCAGTTGAATCGAGTGACGCTTTCTGGGAAAATTACCTTCGAGATGCCCAGCACACGACCTTTCCTCATGTGCAAGACGCGGCCTATATTCCGAAGCCAACTGTAGGAAAGAATAAGGTTATCAAGCTCGGGTCCTCACGAAGCAATTTCACAGCAACCACGAAGTTACGTCTTTGCTGGGGTCTAGTTCTTGCCCAGCACACAGATAATACCGATGTGGTGTTTGGCGCTGTCTCGACAGGTAGAAGCGCTCCTGTCGCAGGTATAGAGAGCTTAGTCGGTCCGACTTTAGCGACCGTGCCATTCAGAGTGAGAATGAATCTAGAGTCCTCGGTCGCAGATGCCCTAGAGAGCGTGCAGAGTGAAAGCGCGTCAATTCTCCCCCACGAGCAACGCGGTCTGCAGAACATCGCCAAAATCTCTGCAAACACGAAAAGTGCTTGTAAATTCGAAAATATTCTGATCGTTCATGCTCCACATTCAGGCGGGGGAATGAGTCTTCTTGGGGACATGGCTGATGATAAATTGCCAGAGCTTTTCAGCTACGCCCTCACATTGTCATGTGAAGTGGTTGGACAAGATCAAGTTCATGTCGATGCATTCTTCGACCCGAAAATCATTGGCGAGAGATACGTTGAGACCTTGCTTTGCCAGCTGGGCCATGCGATGCGGCAAATACATGATGTTCCCAACTGCCGACTTGGAGATATCAGCGTTCTCAGTGCCAATGACGAGCTATTGCTAGAATCATGGAGCTCACTATTGACTGAGCGGGCTAAATTTTGTATACATGACGCTGTCCGGGACCAACGTGTAGTAGCACCTGATGCAGAGGCTGTGTGCTCTTGGGACGGATCGTTTAGTTATGGCACTCTTGATGACCTTTCGACAAAACTCGCCATTCAGCTCCACCACCGAGGAGTAGGCCCCGAAGTATTCGTTCCATTACTTTTCGAGAAGTCAAAATGGACAGTGGTCGCTATACTCGGAGTTCTGAAGGCCGGTGGTGCTTTTCTTCTATTAGACCCATCGTTCCCCAACGACAGGTTAGAAACAATTTGCAACCAAGTCAGCGCACGAGTTATTCTCGCCTCACGAGACCTGTCAGAGAGAGCAAAATCCCTTGTCACTGACAGCCTCGTGGTGGACGACACACTAAACTCGAACTCAGCACCTTCAATCATATTACCGACCACCGATCCAGCCAATGCTCTCTACGCCGTGTTCACTTCAGGATCAACGGGAAAGCCAAAAGGTGTTGTGATTCAACACGCCGCATATGCCTCTGGAGCCAAAGCGCATATAGCAGCTGCATCGATATCATCGAGATCCCGCGTTCTGCAATTTTCCTCATACGCATTTGACGCCAGTATTATCGAGCATTTGACAACCCTCATGGCTGGTGGATGCATCTGCGTTATTTCAGATAAAGAACGTAGCGACTCGTTATCAGAGGCAGTCGCGTCCAGAAACGCCAATTGGACATGGCAGACACCCAGTGTTGTTCGGACAATGAATCCTGAGGACTTTCCTTCAGTGAAACACCTTTGTTTGATGGGCGAGGCCATTGGACCCACGGAAATCAAAGAATGGGGCCAACACCTTAAGCTCATGCAAGCATATGGACCGGCGGAGTGCTCAGTGTTGGCAACCTTGCAAGCTTCGTTGAATCTGGATTCGGATTCTCGGAACATCGGATTTCCAACTGGCTGTACTGGCTGGATTGTGGATAAAGATGATAACACACGCCTAGCGCCTGTCGGTGCGGTAGGAGAGCTTCTGATTGAAGGTCCCATTGTGGGAAGGGGCTATCATGGGAACCCGGAGCAAACTGGAACAGCGTTTGTCAATGCGCCCGATTGGATAAACAGATATCGGAAGCCTGGTTCTCCAAGAGGTCGTTTGTACAGAACAGGCGATTTGGTCCAGTACGCTCCAGAGCTTGACGGGACACTGCTCTATATTTCTCGCAAGGACACGCAAGTCAAAATCCGTGGTCAGCGTATGGAGCTTAGCGAAGTAGAGTACCATGCTAGGGAAGCTATGGAGCCGGTCTGGGACATCGCAGCTGAGGTGGTCCAACATGGGACCCGGAAGATTCTTGCTCTTTTCTTTGCTGACAACTCAAAGACGAATACGCAAGAGAGTTGCCTTGTTATCTCCATGAAAGATGAGGCGCACTCTGAAGTGGCGAAGGTCAAGCATAAACTCAGCACTCGCTTACCTGCCTTCATGATCCCAACGGCGTGGATCCCAGTGTCCAGAATACCACTTTCTGCTTCAACAAAGACAGATCGGCGTCGACTGCGCCTTCTCGCAGATGATATCCCTGTGGAGCAATTCAATACTTATATCATCGACGGCAAGATTCCAAATGGACAGGCCTCAAATGGCTCCCTTCATATTGGTGATAAGCTAATGACCGAAGAGGAGCTCATGTTGTATGACCTCATTTGCGAGGTGCTCGAAAGTCAAGGCCACGAGATCGACAGGAATAAGGTTACCATGGATGAACAATTCACCGGCATTGGAGGCGATTCATTGACAGCATTGGCGTTAGTTTCACGGGCAAAGAAGATTGGATTTACCTTTACCGCGGCGGACGTGATTGCGTGCTCTTTGGGAGAGTTGGCCAGTAAGAGGGTTTGAAGAGAACTTTGTGTATAAGCTTACTTTTTGAATTGGTACCTTTCGTATTTGGAGTTTCAAAACGACCTTATACATCCGGTCAAGCGTGAGGTTTGATAACATTTGACGATCATAGACAATTCGAACAACAAGACCACAAATCTAGCTCAACTTGGCTTCAAACTTCTTCTTCTCGACGTCGGAATGTACTTGGATTTCCCTCTGCATTCCCTTGCTTCTAATCAACAATCCGCTCTCGTCAAAATCCAAAATATGAACATCATCCAGTAGTCCTCCACCAAATCGTCCCTTCACCCGAGAATAGACCCAGACCTGTAAGCCCTCCGCAATTAATCGTTGAATGTCCACCGTGAAATCCGGACTCTGCGCGAGCAGCTGGGGCCAGAACTCGATAAACTCAGACTTTGACATCGGAGGGAGGTCATCGTGTCGTAACTCGATGTCTGAATGGAGGATGGACGCAATCGAAGATGTTTCCCGCTTGTTCACGATTGTGTTAAGAAACAGTTGAGCACGAGATTTGAGGTCCATGTTGAGTGGTTGGAAGAATTTCGTACTAGAGAAGACTTGATGAAAGCTTGCTTGTCCGGGGTTCGAGGGCAAACAAACCAGGGAAATATTTCAAACAGGGTGTGAGTAAAGAATTGTAATTGCCACAGGGTAGAGTGAACTAATATAACCGTCATGCAGCTGCAATTGACGTGTAGGAAAACTGCATGACGTGTATTGCTAATGTACACGCATGTGAGATTCCATCATGGATGAACCCCTGTTCTGACAATCTCCTTTAATATCCTGTCTTTCCATGGTCTGACCATAGCCTTTCCTACCAATCTTTTACAGACAAACTCATAGCACTCGACTTTTGGCAATGACGCTGTATAATAATCCCCATGAAGAGCCGCTTGCCATTGTTGGCATGGCATGCAAATATGCTGGCTCAATCGACTCTCCATCAGATCTGCACCAGCAGGTCTTGGCTGCTCGTTCCATGCAGGGCGCCATGCCTTCGTCTCGCATGGACGCTTCATTTTACCATCATCCGAACTCCGAAGCAACCGGCACCACGTACACGAAAGGTGGATACTTTCTTGACAGAGACGTGAATGCATTCGATGCGGCGTTCTTCCAGTTGTCCGAGCTAGATGTCTTAGCTATGGATCCGCAGCAGAAGATGCTGTTGGAGAACGTGTATCATGCACTTGAAAATGGTATGGTTCTCCTTTACAGATATGAAGTTCCCCTTGCGACCGATCTTGCTAACCGGACATAGCTGGAATACCATTGCAGAAGGCCGTATCATCACTAGCCTCTGTTTTTGTTGGATGTTCAAACAACGATCATCTCGCATTGTCCAATGCCGATTTGTTGATGTCCCTCAAGGGCAAAGGAACTGGAACCAGTCCATCCATTCTTGCGAATAGAATCAGTTGGTTTTATGATTTCCGGGGGACGAGCCAGACGATCGATACCGCGTGCTCAAGTAGTCTCGTCGCATTTCATCAGGCCTGCATGGATGTAAGGACGGGGAGATCTCCGATGGTAAACATTCTTTCAAACCCCTGCTCACCTGGGTCCACGGGACTGACAACAAGACAGTCAATCGTCAGCGGCGTCAACCTCATCGAACACCCCGCCGCAACCCTCTATCTCTCCAACCTCGGCGTCCTCTCACCCGATGGACGAAGCTGGAGCTTCGACGCGAGGGCAAATGGATACGGTCGTGGAGAGGGTCTCGGAACGGTGATTATCAAGCCACTACGCTCCGCTCTACGCGACGGGAACCGCGTTCGCGCTGTAATCCGAGCCTCCGGATCGAACCAAGATGGAAGAACGCCAGGAATTACTGTTCCTAGCGTTGCTGCACAAGAGCAGCTAATTCGCAGTGTTTACGAATCCGCGGGTCTTAATCTATCGCAGACCGGGTATGTCGAGGCCCACGGAACCGGAACCCAGGTTGGCGACCCCTTGGAGGTACAGGCCATTGTGTCTGCCCTGGGCGACCGAACCCGCGACACGCCGCTCTATGTCGGGTCTGTGAAATCAGTCGTTGGCCATCTCGAAGGAGGAGCTGGATTAGCGGGTCTCATTTCTGCTGCTCTGGCGGTGGAATCGAAAACCATTCCGCCTGTGGCTGGCCTGAAGACATTGAACCCACGAATCATCCAGCGAGATGATCTGAAGTTTGCACAACAAGCCACGCCGTGGCCCAGAGACGATATTCGTCGCGCGTCTATCAACTCATTTGGGTTCGGTGGTACGAATGCACATGTTGTACTCGATGATGTCGAGGGGTTCTTAAATGAGTTTCTCGGCTCCCACTTGACAGGAACCTTGCAGGTGACAGGCGCTTCGTCGACATTGGCCTCAAAAGTGGTGAATGATCATGCAAGTTATTACACAAAGCCTGTTTCCAACGGGCATGTGAATGGTGTAAATGGTGCTTCCCACTGCAGTTGGATTCCGGAGAACCGAGTTTTCATTCTGTCAGCATTTGATGAAGCTGGTTTGGACCGGAACGCGGCGTCTATGATATCGCATCTCGAATCACTAAACTTCCAAGGATACCCAGACATGGAAGAAGCTTTCATCAATGATCTATGTCACACGCTAAACGAGAAACGTACCCTATTTGACTGGCGCAGCTACCATGTCGCTGACACTATCGAGAACCTGCAAAAGTCGCTTCAGAATGTCCGTTCACTTCGTCGATCAGCAGCACCAAAAACAATCCGGTTCATTTTTACGGGTCAGGGCGCTAATTGGGCTGGTATGGCCCAAGACCTGATGGTATATCCCTTATTCCAAAAACGAATCCGTGAAGCTGCGTTGTTTCTAAGAAACATTGGATGCCAGTGGGATCTTTACGGTATGATTTAGTGTTACCTCAAGTATTCACATTAACGAGACAGCAAATAACAAATCTGTAGACCGGATAACCTCAGAGCACGGTGACCTCAACGAGCCTACCTTTGCGCAATCATCATGTGTTGCCGTGCAAGTTGCTTTAGTGGACCTGCTGCATAGCTGGAAGATAACGCCATCAACGGTAGTGGGCCATTCTTCTGGTGAAATTGCAGCGGCTTACTGCGCAGGAAAAATCTCACGCCAAACGGCATGGAAGGTAGCCTACTGTCGAGGTCAGGTCTGTGCAAAGCAGACACACGAAGACGGCCGCATGCTCGCCACGGCTATGCCTGCAGAAGAACTAGAACGACTAATAGCCCGCGTAAATAAAGGTCTATCATCTGCAGTTCAGGTCGGTTGTTACAACAGTCCCAAGAACTTGACCCTGACAGGCAGGCATGAAGGAATCCTTCGTGTCAAAGGTGAACTGGACGAGGCGGGTGTGCTAAATCGTTTGCTTCCCGTCAAGGTAGCCTATCATTCGATCCTCATGCGACAAGTTGCTCCGGAGTATCTAGAGCTTCTGGGAGATCTAGATCTCGGTGACAAGATTAACCAGGAAGTGGGCGTCACTATGATATCCTCAGTTACTGGTCGGCCTGCACTTGCCGGGGAGGTTGAGAATGCGTTATACTGGGTCAATAATTTGGTTTCGCCTGTCCGCTTCTCAACCGCGCTCCTTACATCAATGAGAACTCCGAATACGAACGGTTCTAAAGAGGATGCACTTATTGAAATCGGACCGCATGCGACCCTTCGGAGCGCCATCAACGAGACGCTTGCAGATCATGCAGAGCTGCAGCCATTCCAATACGGAAGTCTGCTAAAACGATATGAGACCGATGGAACAACAATCCTCCACACGTTTGGCGTGCTGGCTTGTTATGGCCATGAGATCAACCTTGCTGCCCTCAATGATCGCCGATCGGGAACCAAGAAAATAGCCAAAATTCTCAGTGATCTACCGCCATACGCATTTGACCACTCACGATCTGTACGTGGCCAGACACGAAAAATCGAACACATCAAATTCCCGGCCTACAAGCGTCACGAGCTTCTTGGTGTGCCAGTTGAAGACACGAATACATTCGAGCAGCGATGGAGGAACATCCTGAGACCGGACGATATCACATGGCTGCGCATGAACAGAGTGGGTCGACATTAGCAGATCTTTGATGTAGCTAACACCATCCAGATGAAAGGAAATATCCACTTCCCCGGTGTCGCCTATCTTTTGATGGCCATGGAAGCCGCCGTTCAGCGGGCTGGAGAGGCAGAGTCGATCACCGGTGTCAGGTTAGGCAACGTGTCTATGTTGGCTCCCCTGCCTGTTTCAGGCACCCCGGAAGGGGTCGAAATCATCTCTTCAATCTACCCAATGCACGCTTCATCCAAGGGCACAGATGACTGGTGTACCTTCAGGATCATCTCGCATGATGCTGCTGAGAATTCTTGGATCGAGCACTGCGTTGGCTCCGTTCGTATAGAGACAAGTGAACAGAAAATATCCACCTATCTCGTGAAGAAGGAATCGCAATCAACCTGCGATATAAGTGTCGATATCAACCAAATGTATCAACGCTTTGGCTCTGCGGGTATGGATTTTGGAGAATTTTTGAAGAACATCCAAGATATGCATCTTTCCGCCGACCATAAAGCCTGCACAGCAACTATCGCGACGCCAGATATCCCAAAGACAGCTCATGATCGATATGCTATTCACCCATGCACGTTCGAAAGCATCTTGCACGTACTTTTACATCTTTGTGAAGCCACAAGCAGTCCCATGGTAACAAACTACATTGAAGAGATTTTTATATCGTCTCCATCCCACAAAACCGCCCCTAAGTTCCAGGCCTCAGCTGCAACGAACAGGACCTCTTCCACAACTTGGAGGTCAGATGTTATAATCACTGCCCAAAATGGAGATCAGGAAATATCCATCAAAGGCTTGGATTTGGTTCAACTTCCTCCGAGTGAGACCGAGTCATCGGAAGCCGAGTCATTCTACGTCATGAAATGGAAGCCAGATGTTCATCTTGTCACATCGGTAAAAGCTCTACGGGACTCAGCCCCCGTTGAGTTACATCAGCGCCTTCCGAGTTTCGACGATCACGAGGGATTTCAGCTCGCTTCGGCAGTCTTTCTGCTTGATACCATGGACTACATAAAAAAAGAAGGATTGCCATCCCTTCCAGACCATCAGAAATCTTTCATGAACTGGATGCAACAGGAATGTGGATTGATCGCGGAATCATCAGTTCCATTTGTTGACAGGGCCCTGGTTGAAGGCATTCGGGAGAGCCCATCGCGACGCAAAGAGCTGTTTGGTCGAGTAGCTAGCCAAAGCGCGCGAGGTGAACTCCTCGTACGGGTTGGCCTACAAATGATCCCTATTCTAGAGCAAAAGGTCGACTGCTTGGACGTTATGTTTGGGAAGGATGACCTCATGGACCGTACTTACGAGGAAGGACTTCCCGGGCACATCGCTTCTGCGGTCGCGGGCTATGTGCATTGTCTTGCCCACAGTCGTACGGATATTAAGGTCCTGGAAGTCGGTGCCGGTACTGGCAGTGCGACAAAGGTAATTCTGGACAGCTTAATGCCAACAGCTAGGCTGGATGGGGGAGGCCTTGTCTCGTCAGTCTCTACGTACCATTTTACAGACATATCAGCGGCCTTCTTTGAGAATGCGACCAAGCGGTTTCCGGACTGGGCGGGCATTCTTCGTCCACAGGTACTGAACATTGAAAAGGATCCGGCGGACCAGGGGTTCGAACTGGGATCTTATGATCTAGTCATTGCGACACATGTACAATTTAACCTTCCCAAGCTTTGCTCGTTTCTAGATACTAACAGTACATAGGTTCTTCACGCAACTGCCGACCTCAGTGTATGTTTGAGCAATGTTAAAAAGCTGCTCAAATAGTAAGTCTTCTATCTTTGGCTCACTGTACGAAATCTAACGGCCGCAGTGGTGGTGACCTCATTTTGATCGAAAATATCAAACCGGAACTAATGTGTTCGCCACTTGGATTCGGTTTGCTCCCAGGATGGTGGCGCAGTGTTGAGCCCTATCGGCAGTCGAATCCTTTGATTGACGAAGATCAATGGCACGAGGAACTACAAAATGCAGGACTTCAACATCGGCTATTAATAAAAGATACAGATGACCAGATCAACGAAATGTCTGCCTTTGTGGCAGCGAACGTACCCTCAGACCGTATCACGAAACGTCTGTTCAGCATAATTTACTCGTCCAATTATCCTGGGCAATATGACCTAGCTTGCAAGACCGCGGACGAGATGACATCGGAAGCATGCGCTGCCGTTCTAGTTGACCTAATCGATGTTTCGTCTAATCAGATCGACACAATTGGAATTATCTTACTCGGCTACCAGGGCTTAGACCTCTCTGAGCTCTCAAGCGCAGAATTTGAGAAGATCCAGTACATTCTTGGCTCTTTTACCAACCTGCTCTGGGTTTCCCGTGATATTGATGAAACACCTAAGTCTGCTTTGGCCACCGGGCTTGTTCGCACAGCTCGCTGGGAACGGGATCATGACAGCATCAACTTCCTCATGCTCGAAATCAAGCAACAGTTCGGCGATCTGCAAGGAGTCCTCTCTAATATTACTCGTGTGTGCAAGTACGCTTTTACATCAGAGGCGCTTGTGCCGCGCAACGCAGAATATCGTCTACAAGATGGGATTTTGCTCACCAACCGTTTGTTTCCAGCCTCAGGGATCAATGAATGTATCGATTCGGGGTCTAGGTCACGGTCCAAACTTGTCGAGCTGCGACATGTCACACACCCCGTCAAGCTCACCTCGGTTAGCCCTCATCAACCGAACGGATTCCACTTTATTGAGGATGAAGACTATAAACGGCCTCTTCATCCACATGAGGTGCAAATTGAAGTCCGCGCTGTAGGTATTGATGAGCAGGATGTTGACCGATTCAGCCGCTCCATCCCAGGTGAGAGCCTTGGCTGGCAGGGCGCAGGCATTGTTGTCGGTCTTGGCGCCGCTGTACAAGGTCTCCAGGTTGGCGATGCTGTCATGGCGTTGCGCACCTCGGGCGGACCCTTCCAAACATTCTTTCACGCTCATTCTGCTGCTGTCGTGAAAGTACCAACTGGCTACAGCTTCACCGAAGCCGCTGCACTCCCAGTCGCATTCTTCACTGCATATCACTGTCTCGCCAATGTTGCCAGAATCCAGAAAGAAGAAAAAGTCCTCATTCATCAAGCGACTGGAGGTATTGGGCTAGCTGCGGTGCAGATTGCTCAGTCTCTCGAAGCTACTATTTATTGCACGGTGTCGGACGACTCCCAGAGACAATGTATACTTGAAATGGGGATTCCTCCAGCCCAGGTGCTTGGCACAGAATCGTGGAAGAAGGAACTTTCTGCCGTCGCCAACAGTGACAAAGTGGATGTCATTCTCAACCTCAGCCCACGTGGAATCGAAAGCAAAGACCTGAATTGTCTCTCCTCTTTTGGACACCTGATAGATCTGCACGGGCAAGGTATTCTCGGTCCTGTGTCTGCTTCAACTTCGAACAGGACCTACTCTATTGTTGATATCCGCTCTATGGCCCTTCAAAAGCCGACAGCAGTCCAGGACACACTCCAAAATGTATCAAGACTCCTGGCGGAGCAGAAGATCCGGCCTCTTTCACCAGCTGTTTTCGGTTTCTCCGGTCTTTCGAATGCCCTTTCAGAGATCCGGCAAGGGATACCCGGCCCTTGGGTTCTTGAGCCAAGGCCCACGGATCTGATACCTGTGTGTTATTGCCCGTATTTCCCTGTTCATCAGCAATTTGCTAACATACCTAGGTTGTTATCAAACCGCTAGGAGGACACACCTTTGACCCGAACGCGTCTTATGTTCTTGTGGGCGGTTTTGGTGGTATAGGTAGGAGCGTCACTCGATGGATGGTAACTCGCGGCGCGAGGAACTTCATTTTCGTCTCACGATCAGGCGCCAGCAGTGCTCCTGCTAAAAAGTTATACACGGAGCTTCTGGCTTCTGGCTGTGGCGTGTCTGATCTAGTTTGCGACATAACCAACAAAGGAGCTGTGGTCCAGGCAATCAGCAGCTGCCAGACAACCATGCCTCCGATCAAGGGATGCATGCAGTGCTCCATGGTCCTTGAGGTACGTCTCCTCCATTCATATCCTTATTCGATCGCAGCAACATAATTAACGAATTCTACAGGACTCCATGCTCAGCAATATGACGCACACGCAGTTCCTCTCCGCGATCACCCCCAAGGTACAAGGCACAATAAACCTCGCAGCTGCGCTTTCTAACTCCCCCCTCGACTTCCTCATCCTTCTGTCCTCATCAGCCGGCATAATCGGCAACCGCGGGCAAGCCAACTATTCAGCCGCCAACGCCTTCCTAGACGCATTTGCCGCCTCGCTCGTCCAGAAAGGTTACCCCGCCACTTCGATCAGTCTCGGCAGCGTCCTTTCCGTCGGCTGGGTTGCCGAGAACCAAGACCGCCTCCCAATCGCCCTCTCCTACGGCGCTATTTCCGAGTCCCTCCTCCTCTCTATTCTAGAATACCACATGGATCCGCGATGGTGCGCCGCCCAAAGCCCTGACACATGCCATACCGTTGCGGGGGTGCGCTCCGCAAAAGACTTCCATCGCCAATCCATCCCGCTACCAGGGTTCATGGCCTATCCACTCTTCTCCCCGCTCCGCGCGATTGCTAATTCCTCTGGCGCTGAGACAGGGGAGGCTGAGGTTCCAGTGAAGCAGGCGCTTAGATCTGCGCGTTCGATCCCTGCAGCTGTGGAGGTTGTTACGAGGGCGATTGTTATGAAGTTAGCGCGTGTGATGGCCATTTCGGCAAAGGAGGTCGATCCGGCGAGGACATTGGCGTCGTACGGGGTTGATTCATTAGTGACGGTTGATTTGAAAGCGTGGTTTAAGAGAGATGTTGGGGTTAATGTCGCGTCCGGTGATCTGCTGGGGGATGTCTCTATGCAGGGGTTGGCGGAAAAGGTTGCTGGGACCAGTGAGTTTGTGTCGCTTGGGAAGTAGACAATAAATTTTGCTCGTATGTAGTATTGTTGAACTCAAGTGACCACATGTATGTAAAATGAAATTCAGAGAGATCCTATATAGAAAGAGCTTGTCTCCTATTTCAAGGCACCTTCCCACACAAAATCAATCTGCGGAGAGAAGTATATCTTGCTCACATATCAATTCACTCACAGCTTCGCTTGCTCCTGCAGACTCAACCTCCTCAACGGAGGGCCACCTCGGCTCCCATCCCCAGCCATATTGATCTCCCCTGTTCCCTTCCTTCCGGCACGCTCAACCTCCTCTTCTCCCTCAATGCGGCCTCCGCTTTTCCTTCCACACAATCGGCCACGTATTTTCCTAGCACGGGCAGGAACTTAAATGCACTGTAGCAGCTCGTTAGCACTCACCCCTTAACACCTACACACTCAGTCGCAAGAGATAAGGGAAGAAAAACTTACTGTCCCGCCTCACCCCCAGCCACAAACAACCCCTCCAACCTCGGATGCCAATCCACAATAAAATCACCCTTCGGCGTATCAGTGTACCAACACATTCTCCGATACGACCATGGCCTATCCCCCAGGGCTGGAAATAACTGTCTCAGTCCCTCCCTGAGACCCTGGTCCGCATCTTGCGGCAAGTAGCCCGTCGCGGCGTTACTTTCCGCCGTCCCGGGGCCGGACACCACCGACCCCGTCACTTGGGACTTGTGGGCGGTCGAGAACCAAGCATCGCGAGGCAGTTGTCGACTACCTTCTCAATCTGCTGGAGGGTTACTACGCAGATCTCGCTCTTCTCTTTGCGGATGTGCCGGTTGAATCCTGCAGCCCCGATTATCGCGATCTCCATGATTGCTGGATGACACGCTGCCTTTCGTTGAGCCGGTACTGACATAGACTGAACGTTACTCGGTCGAGGTAATTGCTGGCCATGTAGTGCCCTATTCGAAATGGTGAAAGAATTTCCGCCGCCTTTGTTTATCTGATCACGGGTTACTACTCGCCACGGGCATCGTTTCTCGACGGCAAAGTCCTTCTGGTCGGAGATTTCTCTGCACTACTACGGCCCTATATTGCCTTCTCTACGGACCAGGCCGCATATCAAGACTATCTGCCTTCATCATAGCCTTATTAAGCACGTTCCATACTGGCTCACCTGATGTCCCTGCTGCCTCAGCATATCTGCGATTCAGCTTACCGCTCTTTTCACTTGCGTATGAGGCTCTGCAACGCCATCAGAATGCATAATGGTAACGCAAGTCCAGATGGGTGTCCCTCAATCAGCTCTTGAACTTGTTCCTCGACCGAGGCTCGCCATGGCATTCGATCCACTAGAGAGTCGTCGTTCCACTGACTCTGCTCAAGAACGACTTTCAAAAGAAATTTTAGACAGCGAGCACTTGTAGCTATAGGGCGGATAAGAGCGAGAATGATATTCTATCTGTCTATAGATTTTATTACTCCTTCATACGGCAGTCGCTCAGAAGATAGCTGTAGACTAAAGATACTGTTAAAAATAGCTGGAATGCGTGTACTGTCTATGGTATCCGTGCCGAAGCTAGCAGGCGATTCTCAAGTGCAATGAGCGTACTCTCGCCGCGAGAGCTTCCTCCGCTGGAAAGATGCTGATTTTGGGGGGTTTAGCGTAGATCCAATTATATTATAGCGGCCTCATTGGCTATTAATGACGCAGGCATACTGGTTTTGTAAAATAATTCTGCTCCGAGTCTTTGGAGCTCCTTGAGTACTCACGTTCCTTATTCTCGAATGTATCGATCTTTCCAACGTGCCTTATTGTGGTTTCCACTCCTATGATGTGGAAGCCTTTGAGTTCCACCGGGGAAACTTACCGATTCAACTTCCTGGGCGGGTATAGGGCTCTCACACCACTTTTGGATTGTGATAGTAATCAAATGTGAGTTCATTTTTTGTCTATTACATGGCGTAGTTAACCACCGAGACGCGCTTACGACCGAGGAGATAGACGACATGCTTTTCTGAAAAGCCGCTAGGACGGAATCTGAAATAGGCCAAAAAGCAAAAGGCTGACAAGAGTGGGATTCGAACCCACGCCATCGTGAGATGAGTAGGAAACTCTTCGGAGTTGTGAATTAAGGTATACCTTAACCTACCGCCTTGGACCGCTCGGCCATCTTGCCATTGACGTCGAAAGGTTCTCTTATTTAAAGTGAAGAGCCGATGGCGTAATTTTCAACGCTCTACAAGGTTCAACATACGAGCCAAAGTCAGTAACCTTGGGGTATAGTAGACTGGACTTCTACGCGAGGCTTTAACAATCGATTGTGGGCTATGACGAGGTTGTCAATACTGAAAAGTTTCACACCGATACCACCTAGTTGCCGGGTATCTATTCCCGAGGCATGTCTCCCACTGGAAGCAAACATCACTTAAGCCTCGATTCTTGTCTGTCAGATCCTGAGCCATTATGTTCTATAATTACACTACCACGGCTGGAAAAAGAAAGAATTCAACTGAGAGTCTAACATCGTGACAACAATCACACCTCTTTTGCGGCGTACAATTCTAATATTCTATAAGGTGGACATTTTTGGCAAGGAAAAACATGTTGAACTATCACCATAAACAACAAGGGTATTAATTCATGTGGATTAAGATTAGAACCGCAAAAGGAGCAACCAACATCCGAGAATTTTTATTTTTTCATGAGTGGCATGGCCACTCAGAATGAATGGAAGGCAGTGCATGGGAAAACAAAGCTTTCACGTGAATTGACTAGCAGCACACCTAAAGAGGCTGCTTTCCTCTCGTTTCAATCGGTAGCAAAGCCATAGCAACGAAGGAAACGATCATCAGCGCGCCAGCGGCATAAATCGGGGCACTCGGATCAGCATTTCCGCTATATATGGCGATGATGGGAGCACAGAGACCAGCAATTCGATTGAGACAGCTGGCAATACCCGTTCCGGTGCCACGGTTCGGAGCAGGGAAAACCTCGGGTGTGTAGGCGTACAGTACACCATACATCATCATCTGGAAGAAGGATTCAAGCGCTGAACAGACTAGCTGCGTGTCGGAGTCTTTTGCTGCCGTGAAGCAGAAAAGCAGGACTCCTGTGATCAATGTGGAGATGGCCATGGTTCCTTTTCTACCGATGTACTTCATGTCCACGGTGTAATGGGCTAGAATGGGTCCCGGAAGACCCACAACCGCCGTGATGGCGTAGTTGCGGTACGTTTCATACACAGACGCTGAGGTGCTCAGGTACTGGGGGAGGAAGGCGTTGAAAAGGGTGTAGCCCATTCCAATGGTAGTCCAACAGAACCAAATGAGAATGGCTGTGCAAATGATCAGTTTCTGCCACAGCAAAACGTAGGGGCATGATGAACGTACTCGTGATTCCCAACCTCTTGTTGGCAAAAAGAGGAGCCACCTGCTGTAAGGAGAAGCGAGAAAGAGATCTACGAACAATCTCCACATACGACAGCTTCTCATCAGAGCGCGTTTCTGGGTGGCCTCCAATCTCGTTGAGGACGTCGGCCGTCAGCCAGGTCTTGGTTTTATTGCGGTAGGCAATACCCTGAACGGCAGCGACGGCCTCATCCTGGCGACCGCGAGACACGAGAAACTTCGGGGACTCGTAAAGCGTGAACAGCAAGAATCGACACAGAAACATGGCGAATGTGATGGCTCCCAGTGACAAAACCAGGTACCTCCAGCCCATGTTGTCTTCCTTCGTACAAGACGCAGCATCGTCGCACGAGAAGTTGGGGATAAAAGCCCAAGCGAGTAAACTGATGTTAAGGGATGAGTGTGCTGATCATGGAGACGTGACGACTTTTTTGGGTGGAACAAACCTAGCAATTAGATTACCCACAGACCAAAACACGGCCAGCGAGCTCAGAATACTTCCCGAGTCGAAGGGCAGGAATTCAAGGAAGATGGCGGCATCCACGGGCAAGTTGCCACCAACACCCAGACCAAGACAGGCATACAAAGCACAGGTTCTGGTCCCAGTTAGCCAGTAGACAATGATCGATGACCTTCGCCGTAAGATACGTACCCAACCCAGGAAGGGCCACCACCAGAAGCGAGGCCAAAGGCACCGCAGAGAAAAAGTGTTAGGTTAAACGCCGGTCGACGCCCGATGGCATCGGACGCAATACCCCAGAACGTGGCACCGACGATGAGACCGACAAACAAGGCAACGGTGGTGAAGCGGACATGAGACTCTGAGATACCGAATTCCATAGCCAGGGGGTTTAAAGTAAGTGCAACTCCCTAGATGTGGTTAGTGAATCCGCAACGGATGACCGGCTTCAAAATATGGGCGGGCAAATCCACGCCGCTCTCACCTGCAACCAAAGACTATGGGATGGTTAGCTAATTTGAGAACAAGCAGAGCTCCTTCGGTTTACTTACTTGTCTGCAATCCAGCCAAATCCGCAGAGAACGTACAATTCCCACTGGTAGCGGCCCATGCCAATGTCTTGGATAGCTCGGTTGATAATCTTCGCCTTGCCTACAGTGAAACATAGTTAGAACCTTCGCTCGTTTCTCCCCATCACCTGGGAGCTCTTCACTGGGGGAGAACAGAAAAGGTACGCGGGCCCGAACAATGGCAGGCCCGACATCAGCTGCACCTACGGTCATAGGCACTGTCCACACCCGAGGCTGCGACGGCCGACTCGACCTCCGCTCGTAAGCCTTCGATGGTTAGCACACCGGACGACGGAACGGGGCTTGCACCCTTCTCCTGCGAGGAGGCGCTGTCCAGCCTGTTCAGATTAGTTTTCGCATCGGGGTGGGATTTGGGTTCCGCGTTGGGGTCCGAGTAGGCTGGCGCAGGGGCATCCGCGAGGGGCACGACGACGTCGGGGAAGCTTTGCCGGTCTTTCCACAGAAAGCTGAGTTTATCCATTATGTCGCGAGGGGGCTTCAAGTCGCAAAGGGGAAGCAAGGTTCGGGGTCCGGTTGGGACAGGCGCAATGGTGAGAGTGGTCGCAATCGGATCTATTCGCGATTTTGCGGCAGGGCGGGATCAATGCTGCTTGGGTCCAAATCGTCGCTGCTGGGGGGAGTCAAATGAGGCGCTAGGCTGTAGAGCTAAAGCTGCACTGGATGGGTCAGAAACCGAGGGGGGGAAGTCCGTTGAGTCGATTCGAGGGCGCAATGGTATGGCGGTCCGAATGATCCACTGGTAGACAAGATCGCTGTCGGGATGAGGGTGAACTGGCGCGCTAGGTTTTCAGGCGTGGCGCGAGGGATTGCAAATGATAGAACCTGCTATGTTCGTTTAGAAACATTGTTCCCCGCATGACCTGATCCTCAACGGGGTCTGGGGTTCTGGAGAGGGAGGTGGATTATTACACGTTGGTCCCGTATACCGGAGGCAAAAAAGGAAGCGTCGCGAATGGGGATGGGTTGCTCTATGTCGGAACTAGAGATGCTGGAATACACAGCCAAACAACGAAATGTTTCCTAACAAGGCAATATAGGCAATAAAAGCGAAATGATTTTTTTCCGATCGATTCAACTGTTGACACTGCGTACTAGACTCGAAGGTAGACGCAAGGGCGACAAGGTTGGAGGCACGTATACTCCGTATATCGTATATCCCGTGGGTGAGCGGGAGATAAGCAGACGAGAGAAAGACGCTGCCGGTGAGAGATTCGCAACGGCCAAGGAGGGTCGGGGAACGGCGGCGCACCTATTTATGCCCCCATCTCCGCCATCCCATTATTTTGTTGCGCCTCCACTGCAAAACCGGATGAGTGTCGGTGGAGCTGGTTTATACCCGAACAAGTATTTGAGACCACGAGAGCCAGCACGAGCCAATCTAGACGCCGAGCGAGAGGTGGGCCCCCGTCAGCCCAGATGGTGTTACTAACCCATTCATCACCGCTCCGAGTCAGTCGCTTCTTATTATGCAAGAGCAATGACAAAAGGATCACTTCTCGGGATGCGTCATCTATACGCTCCAACTAGCGCAGTGCAATTGCTCTTGGCTCTCGGCTAGGCTGAGAAAAAGCGCGAATTTTGTTATTCCCTCACTCCTGACCCCTAGGTCCTGGTTACCTGACATTTTGCAGGCACCTCGGTGTATATGTCCGATGTAGATGTGTCCTGGGGCAGGGAACTATATGTCAGTGTTGGAGAATGCTGCGCCGAGGATCAAGCAAGTAGCAGAAAACCCAAACGGCCAAACTGTGTATTCCGTACTTCATACGGAGTAAAGCCTGGCCATAAGGTGGAGTGAATACGGAGATAATTATCAGCAGGCGGGAAACTAAACTCGGCTGAACGGTCAAGATTCGAGAGCACAAGCAGACGGCGCCAGACATGCAGGACCGATGTCAAATGTGGGTATGGTACGGAACACCAATTAATGAACAATGGCAGCTGAGAAGAATATACCGTCTATGGCGTGCTGCAAATTGTTGTTACCGAGATCGCAGGAACATCTATAAGAATATAGAACAACCTAGACTTGCATGACTACGGATAAGTCGCCGGCGGTATCTCCCGTATATAAAAGTGTACTCAACTCGAGGCAATTATCGTCATTGTCCTTTGTTCTTGATATTTCCACCCACCTTCGCTCCTATCTCGGGCGTGGGATGTAGATCGGCGTCTTGCGCGAATGGCAAAAGACGAATTGGCGACTGGCAACTCCCGTGAGCAATGACCCCTGGTCGTGCTCGTGCATTTCAAACTGTGTGTGTTTTGCTGGTGCGTTGAGCCAGTAGACTTTTTTGATTTTGTTATGGTGGAGGCTCCACTCCACAGTAGAATACGGTAGTAAAACTGGACCTCCGCTCCGGAGCAGACTCCAACCGAGCTCTCTCCCGTCGCTACCCGTGTTTCCCTGCGTACTCGTAGAGTGTAGACCAAGTCTGCACCTTGCCCGCGAATTCCGGTGCATTCTGCAGTTGTCGCTGGTCTCGATGCTTGTTTCACTCCATGAGTCTTGACGGCCCGTGACGGCGAGGACGGAGGAAGAAGGCGGGCGGACCCCTGGGGATGGGGACGCCTAGGGTTAGGGCTATCCGGTAGTCGCGGGGGCTAAAAGCGCCATCGCGTCACCCGCGGCCATCGGTTGCCATATCCGCCAATTCATACGGAGTGGATTTTTAGTTTTTTTGCCCAGAACACCGGGAAATGATTTGTCCGGTGTCAGGCCTGAAGATGGGTTCCCTTCAAGATCTTGAACATAGCTGACAGCGTCCGACGAGGAATACTCCGTACGTACACCGGTGTACATAGTAGGGATCAAGACTAGTCCCCAGATGGCAGCCAAGACGGAGGATCCACTTGCTTCATCGCCTGGACCGGTGGTCGATGGTTGTGCGAAAGGGTCTTCAATAATGTATCTCTCTGTAGATCTACTAACGTGATTCCCGGCCGACCGGTCACCTCATCAAAACTTAAAATTATCATAATTTTCAACAGTAAATTTAGAAACAAAAAAATAATAAAATTGGCTATCTAACTCTCTCAGGGCATTGGTTAATCCTGTGTCCTTTCGTATTACAGCCAGAACAAGTAAACTCGCAGCAAATGGTAGACATCTAAGGTAATTCAGGTTCAACTATAGCTTCTATAGAAGTTGGATCCAAATATATATAATTACCATTACTGTTTCTCTCAACACTAATATTATCCTAAATCTCTTCTAATTTCTCTAGATAACCCTTGTGAGCGGTCTGCTTTTTATATTTTATTCTTTTCCTTATTTGCTTTTTATTTGTTTCTTCTAATTGGTAGCATCGATCGGAAAGAAAAAGATAGTAATAAAATAATCAGACTGTCATATTGTAATAATGCTGAATCTCTCTAATTATGGGTAAAGAGAGATTATCGGATGAAAGTTCTAAGCCTAAATCGATGCGAGATTGTGATTTCTCTAGCTTTTTAATTGTTTAGAGAATCAGGGTCGCTATCACTGCCGGAAGATAGTAATCTATTTAGTGGTAGTTCAAGAGGTAATAGAGATTCAAGCTGAATATTCAACTTTTCTAACACATAATTCAAATTGAAAGAGACTAATCCAGTAGCTAAAAAGCTATTTTAGATAGTAATCTCTTTAAAAGTGTCATATCGTACTGTAAGAAAGATATCCAGAAAATCTTCTTTTTTAATCGAATTGACGTTAAGTCTTATGTATTCCGCCACCTTACTTCCGTATTGTGACTTCCTGAAATCAGGGAACTTCCTGGATTAACTTCTTGGATTGACTTCCTGAGCCAACGAACCTCCCGGTATGCAGAAACCTTCCTGGATATAGTCCTGCCTGAGGCAGAACCTCAGGCAGTACATAGAGGCCCTAGATCCTCGCTCCTAGATAGCCTTTCCTCTCCATGGGAAAATTCCTTGACTACGAGTCAGAAACAAACTTGTCTTATATTAAGCTCCTTTGTAGACCGTCACACGTATAAGCGTTTTAGAATCGCAAAATAGCTTACATCAAATGGCTGTAAGAGATGCGACGCATAAGGTAACATACAAATAGGGATAATATCATTTTCAGAGTATAGCTGGTCAAATTCCGGAGTAAGATAACTCCTATAATTATCTAGTACTAGAAAACAATGTTTTCCCTTTCTTGATCGTATATTTGGAATGAAATATATTTTTAACTAATTAAGAACAGTCTTATCGCTTGTCTAATCATTTTTCGAAATATTAACTCGCCAGTCATGTCACGGTGCAGACCTAGAATGCCTGAGGCACCTCCTCGGCGCGGCCCGGAGCGCTATATTATCCGTTCCGGGATCCGCATATCTCCCGCCTGCCTGAAGATCCTGTTGTAGCTCTCCGAGCTACGTCTTGTCTATAAACCTGTAGATAGCTTGACCCTGTAGCAATTCAGAGATACTGTGATCTATTAGCCTGCCTGCTCGCCTGCCTGCCATCAGCTCTACCACCCCGCCAGCCCGCACCTTGACAAGTCAGCTTCGTTTGGTAAAAAATCAAACTAATAATGCTTAAACACTTTACCTTTGAAAATGATATAGGGCGCTAAGGTACCTCCAGAAGCCCTTATACATTCAATTACAGTAATCCATTTGTAATTTCTGGCTTGTAAAAGAGCTCTCCGACTATAATAATCAGCAGATGTAACGAATTTTTGGGTAATATTTACTCCTATCGCGAACCCAGATTTATCGAAGTTAAAGATATCATCCGAGTCGATATCATATTTTTGAATAGTTTCTTCAACCAGTTTAAACTATAGTATGATAATTCTAGGATCTTCAAAAAGAGCCCTCTTATAGTGATATTTGCGAGATAGACGTGTCATAAGATTTGGACAGCGTTTGACGAATTCTGTAAGCCAATTTTTTTTAACAGAAAGGGTGATAGTAGAGGTTATCTTTTCACGCGATTAAAGTAGTAAATTAGCTATATCTCGCAATATAAGCAAATTGAAAGCTGCGCCTCTCGAATCCATAGAGATTAACCAATCTTCTATTAAACTTTCTTTAAGCTGGGTAAATTTATGGCCATTTGACCACATATCATGCTTGTTTTGGCGACCCTTTATTCGAGCTGAGAGGGTAGTACGTGACATTTCAAAAGAGCGGGCAGCAGCAGCAATAGAGGGAATCTTGCCATTTTTAATAGCTTCTACAGCAAGTAAAAGATGACCCTCTTGATCAATCAATTTTTGTGTTTTCTGGGGTCTTTTTGGAGGCATGGTGGTGGTTTAAAAAATGTAAACAATGGTTGCTGACCGGTCGACCGGGAATCACCTTATCATAAAATACAAGAACTCCGGAAAAGGAATCGTGCCCACCAGAACCCAGGACGTGATTTATGTCGTGCGATACCATGAGCGGTCGGAATCGCAGCGTAGAAACGTAGGGCCTAAATAAAAAAAAAATTCAAAAAATATCTATTGACTATGGCAAGATAGATATTAAACTATACTATCGTGTCCAAAGCTTCCGCCTGACGAATGAACCCCGGACTGATTGTGGCCCGCCCAGGCATCAGGCGAGCGCGACACCATCACCTCCGTCGTGAGCGTGATGCTGTCGGGGTCGCGAGATGACAAGATATATTCCTCACTATGGTTGCGGCTGTCTCCATGAGGATAAGTGGTGGTCGTGGTTGTCGTGGTTGTCGTCGGCATGATCTCTCGAGAGCCCTGATGCGGTCGTTTCTGATCCGCCTCGGCTTCCCAGCCGCTCTGGTTCCCGCTGCGCGACGTGTGGCTGCGCTGCTGACCGGGCTGAGACAGCGAATGCAGTCGATACGGTTTACTTCCGTAGGTGTACGGTCGAGTTTTGGATCGCGAGCCGTAGCTGCTCAGGACCTGCTTGAAGAGCGGCTTGAGGGTCGGTAGGCTACCGGCCATGATACCCATGTTGGACTCCACGCTGTACACGGCCTAAAGGTTAGAAAAAGGTTCCTGACTGGAGGGAGGTAAACAGGTATCTTACACAACCCAGATCGTGAGATCCGAATAATCCCAAAGAAAGTCGCCCGTGCGGCCGTAATTTGGGAGGACGGAGACTTTGACGCACGCGGCGGCACAGGCACTGCGTGACTTTCTGTTAGAATGGCCGCTCATACCAAGGGGAACGTATGATGACCCACAAGATTCCAACCCCAAGGATGCACATGAGCGACGCTTTAACTCGTCGATTGACTTGCAAATGCCTGTCAGGAGCACTTCGGTCAGCGGATGGGCCGGTTGAGCGGGAAGGCTCAAGACATACCTCAGCATAAAGACCGGCAGGATGGCAAATATGAGATCGGTAAGGATGTTGAGTGCTGGGTTGGTCAGGTTTACGCTATGTTGATGCTGGTTGAATGCGGATCTTACCGGTGTTGGTGTAGCTCAGGGCCAGCAGTTGAGGGGGCTTGAAACACTCAGATTTGACCGACTGGTCCCAAATCGTCCGAATGTCTTTGCACTGAAAGATGAGAGTCTAGGCCCCGTTAGCTTGTTCATTCCCTGTCTGCCTAGAACGTGAGGAATCAATTACAAAAAAGCAAATGGCCGTGTATAGGAACATCAGAACTGGTCCGAATTAGCGGTGCACGTGGGAAGTCACATCTGCCTGACTCACCGATCACAATCCATATAAAGATCTTGTATCCTCTGCGCGGCGCAAAGCGCAGAAGGAAAAGCCCAATGGAGATCTTAACCAGCCCGATGGCCCACATGTAGATGGCCTGCGTGGCGAAATTCAAATGCGTGGCCGTGGTGGCCGTGTCCAAAACGTAGACTGTATGTCGGCCGGCGCCGTACTGGACTTCGGGGATTATAATAGCCCATCCGGCGAGAGACTGCGAGCCACGGACATGAAGTGATTAGCGTGTGATCTGCTGTAGCCCAAGAGATCATCTTACCAGTGCCATAGTTAGGATCATTGTGTAGTCCTAGGTGTCCGTCAGCTGTGTCTGTCGTATCAGTGGTGATTGGGCCGGGATTTCTCACATCGAGTCCAACGTTGCGAATGATAAACAGACGAACGTAGACGCGAGCCAGGACCGTAATGAAGGCACATCCGGTGGCTATCGTGGTCGCGGCGAGGATTCGCGGCCCTTGATTCTCGTCTGGCAGGCCCGCACCTGCTGGGTGGGCAATGTCAGACATGACAGCGGCGGGACGTCTATCGCTGATCGATCATTGGGAGGGTCTTGCAGATAATGAGAATCTTTCAACCGTCGCTGGCAGCGATCACCTCGAGTTATAGCCTGCGCGCCTGGTGGCGATACCAAGGGAGTATGCGTTGCGACTTCTTGCTGCCGGAGTGCCAGTGCATGTTAAAGCAAGAGACCCAAAAGTGAGGCCCAAGAATTCGAGGGCACGAAAATTCAGGAACAGTTCGATCCTTCGTGCTCAAGGCCAAAAACCCTGGGCCCTGAATCCTGGCCCTACGGCGTGGCGCATCTCGACCCAACTTGTTGCTTCCTGCAAAGCTTATGGTCCACGACGTCCGCTTCGGGGACCGTCTGCTTTCAGGCCAGCTCGCTTCTTTGAACCGAAATTGTGGTCATCTCGTCTCAATTGGCCGGTTGCATTGAATTGTACGCTACTTCTTCCCTCTGGTTTGCTTCCGAAATTATGCCGCAGCTGGATATTGCCCGAAAAGGGTCCGGCGGTTTCAGACCCCTGCGAGATAGGATAGCTGTTCGCGATAGCAGCCACGCTTTCCACGGCAGTGGACCAGCGAGTTCTTTTAGCCAGAGCCTGTGCCCAAACCTGGCCAATGGGACATCAAGCCAAAGATCGTTCCAGGAAAATGAGAACTCTATCGCGCAATGACAAGGTTCACGCCTAATTTCGAGCCGAGGGATTTGCCATCCAGCTGACGGACGAGAACGGCGTACACGGACAGGATTCTGAATACTTCGAACATATGTCGTTGTATGGGGTACGAGTAAACGGTTGCCCTCTGCGGAAACCAAAGCAGAGCGCATTCGCCCACATCGCGGAGGGATACGAGAGCTGTCTCGAGGGTTCGTACGTATGCGTTGGATGCCGATCTCTTCCGATCGCGGTGGATGGACTGATCTCCAGGAATGTCAATCCCCTTTTTCCCACCACCCTTGGGTCTTCCTAGGGAGATCAGGCTCTGGACCCAGATCGCACAGGACCGGCGCAAACCCTAAGCAGCCTGCGAGGTCCACCTCCCCTTGGCAGATGGCCAGAATGCAACCATGAACGGCCGCCTATTCCGAGCTGGCGATTTCTTTCTCCCGACCCAGACTCTCAGAGCAACGCCAGTCGCTTCGCCCCGACAGGAAATCAGGGCTTTCGGCCACTCAGCCGACCAGCAGCAGCGGCGTTGACCCTCCCGGCGCTATCCGACCAGTCAGAAGTCCGGCCGAGCGTGCATCTATCCTTAGTTACATGCTTAGCTAGATTGATCCTATCGTGATCTGTTGTGCCCCTTGACCGTTGGGAGATTGCGTGGGCAACGCTTTAAATAGACGGTGCTTCCCCGACTCGATCTGCTTCTCTCCCTGTCCAGGTTCGAGCTGTCCGTCGATCCCGTGCAAGTCTGCCCGTGCCCACCTCTTGCCGGTGAATTCACATAGCCCTTGGTGACCGTCATGGTGGCCTTGCAAGTACTCAGTTTGGGGTTGCTGGCGACGCAGGCCTGGGCGATGCCCGCTGCATCTCAGCCGTCCCCCACAGCGTCGCTCCCCGATAGCGCCTCGACGTCGACAGCGGTGGCCGCCTCCCAGCTGGACCAGCTGGCCGACTTCGCCTACAATGTCACCGCGGACAACGTCGGTGGAGGCGCGGAGAGTAAGCGTGGAGGGTGCTCGTTGCAGAAATTGCGTGTCCGACGTAACTGGAGGGCCTTTTCGACGTCCCAGAAGAAAGACTACATTAATTCCGTACTCTGTCTGCAGAAGCTGCCGGCCCACACGCCGTCTGATCTGGCGCCCGGCGCCCGGACGCGATACGACGACTTTGTCGCGACACACATTAACCAGACTTTGGAGATCCATTACACGGTACGGCGGCTGCAGATGAACATGACGAAGGTGGCATTGAGACTGACAGCAACCTAGGGAACTTTCCTCGCGTGGCATCGCTACTTTATCTACGAGTTCGAGCAAGCCCTGCGTGACGAGTGCGGATATACCGGAGACTACCCGTAAGTGTCGCCTCGACGCAAGGCTTAGATTGCACATTTAACTGACGTCTCCTTTCTTTCTGCCAATCCAGCTACTGGGACTGGGGTGCCGACGTCAACAGCATGGAGCAGTCGCCCGTTTTTGACGGCAGCGAGACGTCCATGTCGGGCAACGGTGCAGCCATCCCCAACCAGCCCGACGTGAAGCTGTATCTGGGCGACAACCCGGCCATCGATCTGCCCCCCGGTAGCGGCGGAGGTTGCATCACCAGCGGTCCCTTCAAGGACTATCAGCTTCACCTTGGTCCGGCCGCTCTGTCGCTGCCCGGCGGAAACACCACGGCCGCGGCAGACCCGCTCGCCTACAACCCACGGTGCCTGAAGCGTTCGCTGACGACCGAGATCCTGCAGCGGTACAACACCTACCCGAAGATCGTGGACCTGATCTTGGGCAACGACGCCGTCTGGGACTTCCAGATGACGATGCAGGGCATTCCTGGGAGCGGCTCCATCGGCGTGCACGGCGGCGGCCATTACTCCATGGGCGGCGATCCCGGTCGCGACGTCTACGTGAGTCCCGGCGACGTCGCCTTCTGGCACCATCACGGCATGATCGATCGCGTTTGGTGGATCTGGCAGAATCTGGACTTGTCGCGGCGTCGCAACGATATCTCCGGCACCGGCACCTTTATGAACAACCCCCCTTCGCCCAACACCACGCTAGACACCGTCATCGACATCGGCCATGCCAACGGCGGCCCCATCGCCATGCGTGATCTGATGAGCACCACCGCAGGGCCCTTCTGCTACGTCTATGTGTAATCTGGGGTGGGGATGCGTGTCCGGACCGCCGGGCACCGACATGAAGAGCCGAGAACTCTGACCGGTGCCATTGTACAATAGTACCCCAGGCGTGTATAGTGAATAAATCGCCTCTAATTTTTGTAGCCCCGTGTCACCAAGAGCTCTCTAGATCTTTCTTTACTACCCATATGTTAATGAACTTGAATGGAGGCGGCAACTGTCGTCCTCGCGTTCCGTGGATCAGGGCTCTGAACTATTGCCTATGAACCGTGGTTGAGGAAAGACCAATAACCGTGGATATCCTTTCGAAACTCATAATTGAGGCTTGATGTCGAACGGAGTACGGACACGATGATCTTCAATGAACGTTGACATTCAAACGTCGGCCGATTATCGCTGACCGATGGACCATGTTTGAGGCAGCGTGCCGCTTATAATGGTATCTCGAACATTCGCTAAAGATGGCACTTAGTAGAGAGACTGGCGGGTGAGAAGCCAAAACCCAACGACGCCAACCTAGCACTTTCTGCATGCCAGTAAACGGCCTTTTATCCCTTGGGGGGAAATTGCGGTCCTGATCAATGCAGTCTTCGGTTGGTCCGCGACTGACGAGGAATGCTGCCGTTGACAAACCGAACTTCCTGCATTTCTCGGCCTTGTATCGCATGTCCTCAATCGGCAGCAAACTGTTCGGTCCTCCAGGTGCTTCATCTAAATGGAACCATCCGGTTGCCGGAGGGCAGCCTGACAATATGGATGATGTATCCCCGCCGTCGTTGACCGATTGAATTGATCCCGACAGGATTGGGCGTCTCGAGGATATAGATTCATAGACATCTACGGAGAATGATGCATAAGTATGAATGAATGAATTAACTAGTTAGTTAGTTAGTTAGTTATGCAGCAGCGACCAGGGATGAGTCAGCTCCCGGATGGACTGTCCACACCGCCTTCCCCTTCTCTCTCCTCTCCTCTCTCTTCTTTCTCCTCTTCGCTTCTGCTTCTGCTTCTTTCTTCTTCATCTGCTTCTTCTCCGATTCGCTGCTTCTTTCCAGTCCTCTCCCTTTGCATTTCATCTCTTGCTCCCGGGTCCAGCAACGAATTCATGACCCTGTGCACCGACTTCTCTGACATCATGGACTACGTGCCACGCTACCATGGATGCGTTGCTGACATTGACATGGACAAAGCAGGCTAAAGCTCCAATCCCCAGACCGAACCGGCGCCGTGAACGAACCAAATCCCCGGAGAAAGGATTACTGGCGCGTAACCGACGCTCAGACCGGCCAAGAGGGAAGACGTGGGCTACGAAAGGCAAAGTGGCCCCGCCGATCGTGCCCTCCTCCGCGTCAGCTCGACCCCCATGATATCATCGTGCCTCGCATGCTCTATGTACACCGGAGTACTCCGCGAGTCCTGAGTACAAAACTTCCGCCTCCGCTTTGGGGCTGAGCAAGAAAGGGCGGGAGTTTTTTTTTTAAAAAAAAAAAAAAAACCAAAGGAACGACCCCTGCCCCATATTGACACCGACTATGGGGTCCCAGTACTTCGAGAAGAAGTCCATTGCCAGTTTCTTGCGTGTACTGGTGCGCATGCACACTCCGATTGATCCTCACCCCGACGACGTGCTGGCCGTTCCCTCGCGCGACCCCGACCGCACCATCAAAGTCCACCTCTACCGGGATCCCGACGCCGCCGACGCGACCGAGCCCGCCCCTGCCGTCGTCAACTTTTGCGGCAGCGGATTCACCCTGCGTTATTTCGGCACCGACGACGACTACTGCCATTACATTTCACGTCGATCGGGACGCACAGTGCTCGACGTCAAATATCGTCTGGCGCCCGAAAACCCGTTCGGGGCCGCCTTCGACGATGCCGAAGACGTCGTCAGCTGGGTGCGATCGCAACCCGACCGCTTCGACCGCTCTTGCCTCTCGCTGTCCGGCTTCAGCGCCGGAGGCAATCTGGCCCTGGCCGTCGTCTCGTCGTCGCCGCTGTTCATGGCGGCCCATGACCCAGACGCTCACGACGGGTTCCACTCCGTGCTCGCCTTCTACGCCCCCATGAACCTGGCGCAGCCCACGCCGGAGAAGCCGCAAATCGACGACCGCAACCTCATCATGCGAAAGATCTTCCCGCACATCTCGCACTTCTGCCACAAATGCCTCAACCCCGAGAGACTGGATACGACCGATCCGCGATTTTCACCCATCTTCGCCGATCCAAGCAATTTTCCGTCCAAGGTCCTGATTATCACGGCGGCCCAGGACCCGTTTGCCGTCGAGGGCGAGGAACTGGCCGACAAGCTGCGCAAGGTCGAGGGACGCCAGGTCACCTGTCGACGCATGGAACGCTGCCCGCATGGTTGGGATAAGAAGGCGAAGGAGGGCACTCCGCAAGGCGACGCCAAGCGTGAAGCCTACGACCTGGCTGTCGACATCCTACGCTAGTGAAAGCAACGGACGGACGGCACTCATATTGGTTGGCCCGTTTTTATGGACTCCGGCAGTGCAGTGCAGGCACTTCGTCGATGACACTGTTATGTACAAGAAACTTCTAGATACCCCATAATGCATGACTCGATGACCGCGCTGCTAACCTGGATTCCAACTTGAACTCTCTTAAGACTAACCGTTGCTGACAGGTTAGCAGGTGGGAAGCCCCGTCAGCCGCTCGTCGGCCATCGTATTCCCGATCGGCACTAGGTCGAGGTGCCGGTCAACCTGTAGACCGTGGATTTCTTGCACGAGCTTATGGCCGTGTGATCGAACCTATCTCGGATCCAGGGCAGGTACTGCGCCTGGGCCGCGATGAACGCGGGATCGTGGTCCAGCCCCGGATACCTGAGATATTGGGCCGCCGTTTCGGGGAACGCACGGCACGTCCGATCGAAGTCCTGTTCGGCCAAGTCGGCGTACGTCAGAGTATCGTTCAATCCCTGCACGACGAGCATGGGCGCGGCGAGGCGGTGGGGGCCGGCCCCATTGTACCGAGTTTGCCAGTCCACGACGTCGGGGTGATGTAGCCAGCTGGTATTCTTGTATAATTCGGCCACCGTCAGGTTTCCGTACAGTACCGACCCCGTCTGTAGACAGCCGCGGTCGGCCAAGGGAATCCGACTGGCGACGATATCGCTCACATAGTCACCGATGCGGATGGACGGCAGGAGTCGCGCGATCGATTGCAGCACGTAGATGGAGACCACGTCGCCCACCGGCCCGTCGCCCGCCAGGCGGAACGATCGCGGAATCAGCGACAACGGACGGAGGGCAGGCGCTCCGGACACCGCGCCTAGGAACCCGCCCACCGCCGTGCCGGAGCGCGCCTGGCGTTCGTTGGTGCGCCATGCCGTCAGGCCGCCCTCGCTGTGTCCAACTACCACCCATTCGTGGCTGATGCGCTGGCGCAGCACCTTGCGCGCGGCGACGATGGCAAAGCTGATATCGGCCGCGTGCACGGCGCCGGCCTCGTACATGAACCCCTGAGGGATATCACTGCCTTGCCCGGCATAGTCCGGCGCTATCACCGCATACCCCTGTTGCACCAGGGCGAAAGGTCCTTCCCAGGAGTAGTACAGCGCGCGGTGGTTCGAGGGCGCGCATTGCCGGGTTCCTCCCGCCGTGCCATGAGCCCACGCGACCGTTTGTAACGGCCCGTCGTTGCCGGCAGGATTCGCGTACGGTAGCAAGACAAATCCGCTGACGGGGATGGGTTGGCCGTTCAGATCTTTGCTCATGTACATGAACCGCGAGAGTGTCGTGCCCGCCGGGAGTGACCATTCTTTGGACACGACGTCCGGCGGAACTTCCTCCCATCGGACGACATCGCCAGCCGCATAGGCGGACAGGTTGTGGGGACTGGCATAGAAGGGGTCCGCGGAGACGTTGCGACTGACCCACTGGGCTTGCTCGGCCGCCAGGGCAGTCTTGAAGCTGGTCTGACAATCCGCATCGCAATTCTCGGGAAAGTTGATTCCAGAGATTGCATTGGAGGCGGCGAACGAGGAAAGCAACACGAGGCGCACTAGATAGCGATACATACTGTCCTGGTAGAAGCAAGATTTAAGTCCGACAAATTCAACCCAGAGTCGAGGATGCTAGCGATAAAAAGACGTGGACCTCACAATCCTAACCGGACAATATATACTCGGCGACTATGAGAATGTGACAATCGACCTCGGCAGGGATAGTACTCCCAATACCGATCTCGATTTCCGAGCCTCAGACGAAGATTCGATCAACAATGAGGAGAAGAGGATGGTTCTGCCAATCCCTCTCTCAAACAGGGCTGCTGTTGGTGGAATTGAGACCGAGTTGCAGACGGTCACCGTCACACTAGACCCCAAAGAGCAGGTCGACCCATCGTGAAGATCGACGAATTTCATTCGGTGTCTTTTCCCTGACGTTGGGACCGTGGATCCAGGCCCTGGGTCTCTGCTTGTCCAGTGAAGTAAATGCTACTGCTCAGGGCTCGGGAGTTCTTAAAGTGGTTGGCATCCGGGAATTTGTCCCTACAGATGCAACCGCCTCTTATTCGAGTCCTGCAAATGATGCACCGCGTCCCTGGCTGCTGCTAAACTGTGGCGCGGCGCTCACTTTATGACTCCTATGCTAGCTCTTCCTCCTACTGAGCGTGCATCTTGCTCAATCCGCCTCACAAACGAACGGTCCTTAGAATAAGATCGAACCAGCCATTTCCTCGGACTGGATCTGTTACCGGAGCCACGATTTCAGGACCATGAAACTGTTGGTATTTCTGTCCACCGCAGTTACAACAATTCCACTGTCAGATAAAATCCGCGCAAGTTCGATTGCTGATTCCAAATTTGGCCGTGAGACCGGATTTCTTACAGCGTAAGTCTCTAACGATTAGAGTCCACTCAATAAACTGTTCTAATTCACCTCCATTCCATAAATAGGGCGGGCCCGGGCAGCAACTTGCAGACACCAGCGATCAGAGTGCTCTCAGGCTCTTAAAGTTCACGCAGCCACAATATCTGCAGGATGATTGCATTATGGGATCATCTCTGACAGGAGGTTTCACAGCGATATCAGAAGGGACCGGGATTGGTCCTAACCAGCTAAGCCGTGCTTTAGCCTTCGAGTTTTCGAGCCTTGCATTGTTCAAGTAGAAACTAGAAACCGGCGCGGAATACGAGCGATGAGCCTTGTTAGTGCCAGCCCGGTGGCTCTTGGCGTCTCAGAAGAGAGAACAACGGCGCCGATCAGTCGCGCGAGAGCCCACGAGAGGCTACACAGCGGTCGCCAGCGGGTCCAGGGGTGGGGGCCGGGGAGCCCAAAGTGTCGGAAGGCCTGCAGCATGGTGAAGACCCTTAAACTCGTGTCGATGATCAGGAGGTTCGGTGATAAGATGATTTTCCTGTGGAATATAAGACGACCGGGCACATCCCGCGCCGAGCGACAATGTCGTTTTCCACGCCGGGCTGCGTGTCCTGCTCCTTTCCTTCTAACCAGTTCTTCTCATGATTTCTATTTCGGTCCTCCTATGTTGGGTGAGCCTGGCCCTTGCTGTGCTGGCCACTCAGCCCTGCTATAACCTCGACGGCACTCAGGCCAAGGCCGATGTTCCTTGCCGGAAAGGCGAGACCTCGAATTGCTGCAACACAAACGATGTCTGCATGTCCAACGGCCTCTGCTACTTGCAAGGGAAACGAGGATTGGGGCTCTCCCGTGGAAGCTGCACCGACCGCAGCTGGGGGGCAAAATGCTACTCCCCATGCTGTACGTGATTGTTTCGGTAGATTTGTGCTGATGTCAAGGTTGACCTGGTCTTGATCTGCAGCCAACGATAATCGGAACACCGGAATTCCCATAATCAACGTCGGATTCAACGGTAACAACTCACAATACTGCTGCGGTGCCGTGACGTGGAAGGATGGCAAGGCGGGATGCCTTCATGGTGGCGATCCGTTCAAACTACCCTTCGGGCGCGCCATCGCAGGAGTCGCCGCTTTGGAAGTGCAGGAAAACAACGGAAATGGGTCCACTGGGAACAATGGCACAACAGAGCCCGATCCAGAGAGTTCAAATCACGACGTTGCCATTGGTGTCGGTGTGGGTGTGCCGCTGGGACTACTGGCCTTGACTGCTTTTGGCTGGGCGCTGTGGGAACGACGAGCCCGACAGTCGCTGGCACGCAATATTCCTGATCGCAATTATGCTCCGATTAATGACCATGTCGCGTACTATCATCATAGGAGCCCACCAGCCGAACTCGCCAACACGGGACTTCCGGCACAGGAGTTAATGGACACGGGGAGACAGGTCAAGCCCGATCTTCAACTTCGATGATACCTAATGGATATTTATCAGGAAGATGCGACCGCGGGTTAGACTGATAGATCTTAACAATAATATACGGGCTTGGTGGCATGAATAGAAGCTCCGACGGTGTCTTTCCCTTCGATCGAACTCGCCGTAGGTGTCGACTTCATGAAGGCCGGAGCGGACGGATTACCACATACATGACGCAAGCAAAGCTCAAGGATGATTATTGGTATTATACTTATTCAGTTACCTGCGTTCCTGGGTTTTGTTTGGGGGTTCCTTTCTTTCCTCCATCTCCCCGTCATTCGCTTTCTTTTCTTCAGCTCTGTACAGCAGCCTGTGGCCCTGACGAAGTGGCGCTGACGTGGGAGACATTGGAGTGCCCATCATACACCATTATTTCTTCTTGGCTGTCACTCGCCTGCTTTTGCCGTCGGAATCCATCCTTCAGCGGATACATGTCTCGCGGTCGACCGGGCCGCACGCCACTCGCCGTCGTCGTCGATCTCCCACGCCATTCGCTGCCTGGATTTGATGCTCCGGCATACTGGGCGCTGGACCCCCAGACACCCGGCGCAAAGCGCGTCAACAGTGAATTTAGTGCCGTCGCCGACGCCGTCACGATGGCGAGATTGACCTCCACGCCAGACACGGTATGTCCGATGTTATACGTTGGGTCCGGGTTGCCAGGCCGGAATCTCTGCGCGTAGATAGCCAGGCGAGCAATACTGAGGGCGGTTACACTGTCCATGGTGAGTGAATATTGCCTCTAAGCAAACAAGCCTAGTGTCACTTACATCACTCCCAAGCAGAGAACACCCAGAATTGCCAGCTTTTTTCCCCGACTCATCTGCAGCCGCCAAACAATGATGCATGGTATTATAAGCAACCAGATATCGGTAACTATGGTTAAGCCCGCTGAGCCCAGGAAGAAAGCAATTTGGTTGAAGCATTTCCCGCCTGTGATTACCACTCCATCCTTGATTCCATCCTTGTCCGCTCCTGCAGCTTTCTGCGCTGCCAGGTCCATAGCCGGAGCCTCATAGACGTATCGCAACGGATTGCATTGAAATAGATCGGCTAGAAAAATGGCAATGAGCAGTGCCAGGTTGACGGCAGTCAAGGCCCATAGGTTCCAGCGCACGACAGGGCGACGATCTTGCAGCCGAAAGAGGAATATGATGATCGAGGCTTTGACAATGGCTAAGATAGGATTGTACAGTAGCTGGTTGGCAAGATTATATTTCTGACCGGTGATTTTCTGCTCGATGGACTGGGGAGGAATGTCATAGATGTGGTATCCTTGGTAGGTTAACCCGGTGTCTGACTTTGGTCAGTAGGGACAAAGCGAACGGATTGGCTGTGACTCGTACAGATCCAGATTGTCACTGTCTGCCCGACAGCTAACAACCAGGCCACGACAATGAGGCTATCATCTAGGACTTTGTGAGAAGTTGTCCATGGAGTGTGTCGCAACAAAAAATGGTCAACTTACCCCAGCCAAACTGCCGAGTCAAGGCGCGCGCCCAGCATCGCAAGCCAACTACCAACGTGCTCAGAATGGGGAAAACGAGGATGATAGCATACGCTGCGTCTTGAATAGTCTCAGCCATTGCGACTCGCAGCTATGCATTATGTCTTCATGGAGGGGGAAAGGAGTATGGTACCAGGGAAGGCCAGCGAGAACAAAACCGAATCAAGGCCTCGTCCCCAACCCTTCGGTTGGAAGGTGATCAGGATCCTTTTCTTTCTGCAAACTCGAAAGCTCATACTCCATAATGCCATGCATATGAATTTGGAACCTCCGCGCCACAGGGATGAGCATCCTGGTCGTGGTGGGTCAATCCTTGGGGGCCACGATGGCGTGAATCCACCAAATCCGCCGTCTTACCGGCAGATCCAGCGGCACTCCGGTTGGTTCCATGCGAACCGACACGTTTCCACTCTCGAGATTGCGGTCTCCACCGACCTGGGTTAACAGCATGCCAGGCAGTCGTGGTCTGATAGTGAGCGGCGCCTCTCCCCGGCCACGATGGTTGGCCTAAAAAACCCGAGTTCCCCGTCAACACCCTGGTCGAGGGGCAAAACAAGGATAATTTACTCCTTACCGGCGATCCCCAGTTGATACGGAGTAGTGAAATCCTGTTCGTCATGAAGACTCCTGCTCTGGTCATCACGGCTGCCCTCGTGGTCGATGCGATTGCGGCCTCATCCTTTGACTTTGAGAATCACCCACTGCGGCCGGGCGATCTGCAGCATCTGAAGGAGGCGGAGGCGGCAATCTTCCGTTCGGATCAGAATGCGACCGTAAGATCGAGTTGCAAGGTATTCCCTGGCGATCGCAATTGGCCAGGAACCCGGGCTTGGGATTTGATGGACCAACTGACGGACGGGGGTCTCATTGCCTCTGTGCCGCGGGCCTCGTCCTGTTACAACGGGCCAAGATATGATGCGTCCGACTGCGAGTCTTTGACAGACCAGTGGACCGACTCGTACTTTCAGTAAGGCTTGCTCCCAGCGAGAACCAGAGTCATCTCTGACCTAGAATTCTAGCAACGATGACCCCATTGAGATGCTCTCGCCCGTCTATCAGGGTCTGACCTGCCAGCCAACCACGGACCCTACAGACAATTGTACGCTGGGCGGATATCCAGCCTACGCGGTCAATGTTTCCAGCGTGGCGGACATCCAGCTGGCCATTAACTTTGCCCGCCACACGGGAGTGCGCCTGGTTGTCAAGAATACCGGCCACGACTTTTCGGGGAAATCTGGCGGTGCCGGCGCGCTGAGCATCTGGACACACCACCTCAAGGGCATTGAACATATCCCAGAGTACAGCGCCCCGGGAACCAATTGGACAGGGGCAGCCTTTCGGGTGGGAGCTGGTGTACAGGCCTACGAGCTGTACAAGACGGCTGATGACTACAGCCTAATGGTTGTCGGTGGTGAAGGACAGGTAAGCTTCTGCGCCTTGCCTGCATATAACAAGCTCTAATGACGTGTATAGACTGTCGGAGTAGCCGGTAATTGCCCCGGGACACTGGTATAGGAGAAGTATTTCCGCTAACGAACAAGCAGGTGGTTACGTGCTGGGAGGAGGTCATTCCCCCCTTAGTTCCATCCATGGCCTTGCAGCAGACCAGGTGCTGTCTATGCAAGTTGTCCTTCCTGACGGGCAATTCGTGACAGCCTCCTTCACCGAAAACACAGAGCTCTTCTGGGCACTCCGTGGCGGCGGCGGCAGCACCTTCGGCGTCGTCACTTCCGTCACCGTCAAGGCTTTTCCCACTATTCCAGCCACCTCGTCGACCTTCACCTGGTCCACGGGAGCTAATTTGACACACGACACCTTTTGGGCTGGATTCCGCGCGTATCTAGACCTTTTTATCGAACATTCGGACGCAGGAATCTATTCGTACTTCTTCATTCTCCCATCCAACGGGGAGTTCACCTTCTTGATGCAGCCGTTCTTTGCTCCCAACAAGACCGTGGCCGAGACTGAAGCCCTCCTCTCACCCTGGTTCAAGCGTCTTCATGACCTAGGTATCCAGTTCACCCCCAAGACGCAGTATTTCCGCACGTTCTACGAGGCCTGGAACGCTTCATTCCCACTGGAGGTGGTTGAAAAGACCCATGTCGCCACAGGATCGCGTCTGTTCCCCCGTGTCAATTGGGAAGATGAGTCCAAGCTGAATGAAACTTTCTCCGCCATCCGCGCTTCCTCCGAGGCCGGCCTCACCTTTATCTCCTTCAACATGGCCCCGACCCTCGCCCGCGGCGGGAACCCCGACAACGCCGTGAACCCTGCCTGGCGCAAGGCCGTCATGCACGCGTTGTCCAGCGTCAATTGGAACGACGACTCGCCGGTGTCCGAGATCAAAGAGGCGCGTCACAGCTTCACGTATACGCATATGCAGCGGTGGCGTGATGTGAGCCCGGGAGCAGGGTCGTACCTGGGCGAGAGCGATCGCATGGAACCGAATTTCCAGCAGTCGTTCTACGGGGATCATTATGACCGTCTGTTGAAGTTGAAGCGAAGAGTGGATCCCTATGATGTGTTCTGGGCTGCTACGGCCGTGGGCAGTGACCGGTGGACGGTCAAGACGGAGGATGGCTTACCGACGGAGAATGGTAAATTGTGCCGGACATAGACATAGGGGTAGTTACTTAAAATTTGTAATATTAATTATCAATCATGCCCTGGGAATTGGCCTGCTTGCTGAAACTTTAATGTGTGTTAGCCTGACGGTGGCGTTCTTCACGACCTCTAGAGCCCTCGTCCCGGCTAATATGCATTAAATTTGGTGCTAACTAACAATGAAGCTGCTTGGAACTAGTTAGTCGCTGTCAGGAACAAACTGACCCATTTTTCGGTGCGCTCTGGTCGTGCGCTGGCGGTGTACTCCGTGCTCATTAGTTATTGACCAAGTATGCTAGTTAAATGAACTGGTGTGCAGGATAAATTGCTTTTCATTCCGCCGTTCCTTGCCCAGCTAACTAGCTGCATTAGCCCAGGAAAGGGACGCACTAAATCCTGACTCTGTCACTAACGCCTTTCACTAACTCGCTTCCACTACGTTGATCATAATCAAACATATTGAGGTCGGGGTGGGTATGCTCACTGTGAAAGTGTGAATGATAAGTTAATAAATGATAATGGATATGAACAGTAATAACCACCAGGTCTGTATTAGGGTTTGTGAATGACGCATCCAAACAGTCGGGCCAACTTTTAATCAGAGAAATACCTCGTAAGAGATATTAATTGGTGCGAACCAGTTTCCGTGGGGGTAACAGTGGATCCTGTCTGCATAACAAATTAACAATGCCTACTCCGTAACTACGGTGTAATGCTATGATAAGCAAACGTCTTACTCCGAACGGGATCGGGGGCAAAGCCACAAGCGCAATCCCGGGGGCCCTAACTGTTCAATAATAATGAAATGAAGGAGCAACTGTCGACTGAGTTCTAACATAGTTACACATGCTTGTCTCGCTCACCTCTAGGTACTCGATCTTCGCGTATGCTGCTATCTTCCCGGTGGCTTCTGATGAGTGAAGATGCGATACGCCCATCATAATTAAGTCCTCCACTGCCTTCAGGCTAGGCTCGACCCCTATTACCGGTCGTGAAAGCCTAGTGGGTTGGATTTTTTGTCAATTCTTGGACGCAGAATCCAAGGGTTTGAGGAATAGCAGTGAAACCCGGCTTACTGGAGGTCTCATTCTGTTTTGCGAGGGTTTTCTTATTAATGCGAAGCTATCAGCCAGCTTCCGTTCATTTCATGATACTAACCGTTCTTCCAATGCAGGCAGACCCTCTCGATCATGTGTTTCATATTCCCACGTTATAGTAGACCGGCGTCGAGCGGGAGAAAACAGGCTCCCTACCAGCTCGTGTCAATAGCACAGATTTCCAGTTTGCCCGTCCCTCTTGAAGATTGGCAATGCGACAGTCTGCGTGGATTATTGTGGATCTGTAACTGCTATGCATTCTCATTGTATATCTGGAATAGCGAGGTGTAGATGAAAAAGCTCCAGCAACGCCTAGGGTGTACATATATTGAATATCGTGATTCAATTATTCCATCTGGCTTTCTGGGAGTAGCTGAGACTCTTCGCGTATCTGACGTACATCGAGGGATTCAAACAAACATCAAATAACATCCGCCAGATAATAAGAGAGTGAAAATGTAAAAGGTAAGGCTAGGATGGACTCGTCCGAATTCAAGTCCAATGTTAACTAAAGAGCGTGACACGATGAAAAATGGATAAGTCCGGAGCTCTATAAAAAAAAAGGCTTGCCCACTAACTAAGGGCCGGAAGCAAAGGCAGGTGGTATCTTCCTGGTCCCTTCGTTTGTAAGAGTCTCTGTTGCTTGTCTTGACGTAGCCAGCTATTATAATGGTTTGTTTCTTAGTAGTGCTAATGAGCACTCATCAGTGTCCCACAGAATATAATAATCCTCTTCTATTTGATAAAATCATATGTTGCATTGAAATCTAACGAGCGAATGATGCCATCAAGTAATTTCATATAAGCCAGAACCAATGGAATGACAAATAAGCCTCATTCCCAAGAACAGCAAGCCCCCGAACACAGTCTCTCTTTCGTCGGAGGCTAGCCCTGCAGAACTCCTCCTAGGAGTAGTAGCAGTAGCAGCGTCTAGAATCTAGTGTCAGCAGGCGCTCTTGTGTAAGCCGCAAACAGGGACTCACTGCCAGCCCAATCCGCCGCATTCACCTTTCTTATAGTAGCCGCTGTCGCCCTTGCATTTCTTGCACTGTAGACGGGTTAGCAGTGCCTTGAAAACTACCTCTCTGGTATCATACGCGATCATTGCACAGGTCTCCTCCACCAGTTCCAAGGCAGACATCGTCAATGTTGCAGGCACGCGCTTGCAGAGTGTGTGTCTGATGTTCAGAATCTACAGCCGCACTGTAAGCCGAGAGGGCAAAGATGGCGGTGGCGTAAATTGCAGACAGCTTCATTTTGTATGCTGATTGAACTTGAACTTGGTCACAGGCTGGGAGATTGCGTTGTCGGTTTGATTGAAATTATCGATAATGGATATTGTACGAAGACCTTGAGAGGGCATCGGGGCTACTATTTATGTCTTTGCTGGTGTCCTCGATGCCTGAGTATTCCCGGACCAATACATTCCCATTTCTATCTATATCGACGATCTGTTATTCTCGAATGCATATGAACGCTCTATCAGAAGCATCTAGCGTCGCGAACGAATTCCTAAAGAAGTAAACATCGTATTATGGTAGACATATCACTCAGATTATGATATCAGGGTTCGTATCGTAGCTGTCGATCATTCTGGGCAATTCACGATGTGGCTGCCGCTTGGTTTTTGTTTAGACCTTAGATCGACACTCTCAGCTCACTCAGCCTCTTCCGAGACGTGAAAGGCCTTTGGGTTTACTCGTGTTGCTTCTTTTTAAGCACTAATTGAAGGTGTTCAAGTCGATTGTCATTCATGACTGGAAAACGTTCTACGCCTCTGCGAGGTTGGCATTACGTATGTGATAATGATCAGCGACATTGCAGGAGACAGGTTGTGTTTGTCATGTACCTAGAGGATGGAGTGTGCATTTAACGGGAGGATTTATAGGACTTATACCTTCTTTGCTTTTTTGATCGTTGCGTATCGGTTTTTCTTCCTTGCTTATGATCAGATGTGTATAGTATAAATTATAAGACGGTTAAAATCCAACAGCACTGTTCGCACCTAGCAAATGGTTATTTTTAGCCCAGATCCAACTTGGCCCCTACTGATCTCCAGATTCGGTATCAATTCACGAGCGTTCCTGGGGCCAAGACCTGATCTCGATTTATTCGACATTTTCGCCCGTACATTTCGAAATACGAGCCGCTTGTCGATCTTGATTTCCAACGAACCACTGACAGACGTGGCCCCCTTCGGTGTATACGAGAATGAAAAGAGGCTCTCGTGTTCGCGGAATACCGCCATCTTGGTCAGGCACGAATCTATACAGCGAGCCCAGAATAAATACCACCTCGTTGAACTGGGGTCAGGACGAATATCTCCAGCGATCTTTACTACTCTCAGTTGTCATACTCTCCCCACTCCCATCTCAACCGCAAAGAGTCTCCCATGAAGTTGTGCTGGGCTCTTCTCACCCTGGCGTTCGCCGTGTGCGTTCACGCCAGCTCATGGCGCGCTTACTATGGTTTATCCACCTCTGCATACCAAGCCAAGTTCGACGAAATGGTCGACCAAGGCTACCAACTTAACTCTGTCGACGGATACGAGAAGAACAAAGAGCCAGCCTTTGCTGTGATCTTTGAGAAAAGACCCACCATTGCCTGGCGGTCGCATTCAGGCATGACATCGGAGCAATACCACCAACGGTTCACGGAATATCTCGATCAGGGATACCATGTCGTCCAGGTGAACGGGTACAACGTCAAGGGGAAAGAGTACTACGCTGCAATCTGGGACAAGGGTCCCGTTGGACCCTGGATCTCTAGACATGGCATGTCTGCCGAGTGGATGCAGAAGTACTTCGATGAGTACGTCGAGGCAGGATATCAAATGATTCATGTGAGCGGATACGAGGCAAAGCACGAGGCTCGGTATGCTGCGGTATGGGAGAAGAAAGACGACCAGACGGAGTGGGTGTCGAGGGGCAACTTGACCGCGTTGCAATATCAGACTACCTTTGATGAGTACGTGCAGAAGGGGTACAGGCTGGTCCAAGTCTCTGGTTATCAGGTCGATGGAGACGTATATTACTCGGCTGTTTTCGACAAGACTGCCTCGGGTCCGTGGGTAGCTCGCCACGCACTGGATTCGCCGACGTTTCAAGCAGAGTTCGACAAGTACAAGAGCCAGGGTTACGTCCTGCGGACCTTGAGTTCCTACAATGATGGAAATGAGCCTCGCTTTGCCGGGATCTGGGTGAAGCCGACCTAAAATACCCGCGGTATCTAGCAAATATAAGCTTGTCTGGCCCATCCTTTTGTATATAATCTTCAGAATCAAATTATTTGGTTGGATATCGCGTTGCTTCCGGGACCGTATTCTCTATAGATCACAGGTCCACCGATATCAGCATCAATGTGCGTTCCTGGAGCTCAGAAGCTATCACTCCGTGGCGAATCTGTCACCACCCAAGTTCTTGTTTCGCGAATCATTCCAACCTGACTCGACTGACTGGCCGCGTCCCATGCGGGCGAGGTAGAAATAGTTGTCTGATTCCCCTGTCCGGGAGGAATGGGAACCAGGTCGTGAGCGTCGCCAGATCCTGTCGTGTGTTCGGTCCGTTGCGAGCGTGAATTCGAGTATTTGCCGTATGTGGATTGATATTCGGCACCGGGAATGCGCATGCCGTTGGATTTCATCTGGTTGAGGAAGGGTTTCAGCTGTCCCCAACACGCAGTAGTAATGCTCATGCATTGAACAACCTCCATAGCGACGGTGTTGAAGCAGTAATCGTAAGTCGGGTCGGGTAGCGTTGCGACGTCTTGAATGAGAACCAGCTCGGCGATAATGGAACCGATCACCCTAGCCGCAAGCTTGGTCGTTAGAACGGTGTCTGCCTAATACTCTCCAAGGAAGGGACGATTTCATACAGCACACGAGTTAGGAAGATACTGGCGAATAAAAACCGCTTTTTCACGGGCGCGTGAAGTCGCACTACTAGAAACAAAGCCTGGAGGATGATAGACAGATCGGTGACTAAATTTGAACCGCAAAAGAAGTAATGCCAGGCAACCTGTCCGAATAGCGCAGTGAGCAGTATATCCCCTCATCTTGCCCACGATGGCTTACCATGTTAATGCAATTCCCTTGTCGGTAATCCCATGTCCGAGGAGGCTGGCATTGAAAGGCCGTCGCAAATAGCGCAGTGACCGCCCATGCCGCCGTTAATATCTGGACGGTATTCGAAAACAGGTGATCACGCGGCTTGGGCGAGAGGTTCCGGATGAAAAGACACAGCGATAGCTTTGATGTGTATAGGCTAGCGACATAGAGGATGGTCGCCGAGTATTGGGCCTGTCATTTTACCGGCACCTGTTAGAGCCAGGATTGACCTGAAGATAGAACAAGGATGAGAAGCGACAAACCTTCATAACGGCATCAAATCGCTCCTCGGAAATCTCGTCGAAGCGGTCTCCATATCCATTTGCCACGGCCATGGAGACTGCGACCGACTGGGCGGAGCAGAAGATCTGAACCGGTCATTAATGGAGTTTCGGGAGGATTCTCAGGGACCAAGCAGATAGACCCATACCAACGAGACGATTATCAGGTAGTCATCGCTCGTGAACCGATGGACGATCCGATACTTGCTAATCAACCGCGACAAAACGCTGAGAATGGCCGCTGTCAGAAGCGCCCACGTCGAGGCGTTCACTGTCGGATTTCTGCTTCCATCTGCAAATCGTCCCATGAAGGGCAATGCTGGGTCGCTGCAGCAGCATCTGGAGACATGTTGCGGTCTGCAGAGCTGCCCAGATGCCCCTGACTACACATATCGCCCAGCCAGCCTCGGGCGTACTTTCTCGATCTCACGCCCCCTCTTTCGAGGATTCTCGCGCTTCGTTTTTTTGTTTTTTTTTTTTAAATTACGCCATGCGCCAAGTGACAGGGAAGCGAGACAGGTCTCCGACTGAACGTCCTGGTCCGTTGGCTGGTTTTCGTTTGATTATCTCCTCGAATGGCGGCGTGAGAGAGCTGCGCCGCCCAATGTCCGCCCCCTCACACCCTGTTCTCCCCACGGCGAGCACCCTTCACATTCGCTGGAGGGAACAAGGATCTGACAGGGCATTGAGTCCTTTACCCTGCATCCACTAGACACGACGGACCCTTTTTAGTGCGACGGCGGACGGGAAGATCCTGGTTCGTGACCCGGCCCATGCGCGCCGGCGGCGAGGGATCGTCGGCACGAGCGTGATAACACTCTCACTCTTGAGCCAGGTGCCAATGACACCTATCGCCCTTACCCTTGGCATGGGGGCCCAGCTCATCAAGCCTCTCATTTGGTGCTTGATCAGACAACGCCGATGAGATTCCCGGTAGCTACTGTGTACTCGGTAGCGTGGCGAGGAAGACCAGGTGGGACGCAAGAAAGAGCGATTAAACAGCTAAGATTTCTCCACCGTGCCGACTCCCACTGGGTAGTTTCGCGTTAAATGTAACCATCTGGAAATTCTCGGAGCATAGAGCTGCAAGGGTGCCCTCCCTAGTCGCATGGCTACCCTCGGCCGGTCGTTACTCGAACAGAAAATTCTCCGAAACGACGTGACTGCCACTACGTATTAAGTCCATGTCGCAGAATTTCTTCGGTCGCGTTGATCGACCTCCTTGCTCACTCAACTGCCTGCCGTGTGCAACCCTCGCTCAACGTTGCTTTTTCTCGCAGTCGTTGCCATGGCCTCGTATGAATTGAAAGGGCCATCCGTGAGTCGGGAGGTGCCAGCGTTCGGGTCTAAGGATCGCGACCATCACGAGTTAGTTCGCCTAGGGAAGAAGCCCGTGTTAAAGGTGAGTGCTGCGATCGACATTCTTTCTGCGATCGCCGAGCAGTTTGCTGATGAGGCTGCTTCATGAGCGATAGCGAACCTTTGGGATTCTATCTATTCTCGGCTTCAGCTGCACTATTCTTGCCACATGGGAGGGTCTTCTAGGGTAGGAACTCACATTGGATTGACAAAAGCTACGGTACTAACAGCCCACTGCAGGACGTTCACAATTCCTCTACAGAAGTCGGTTCTTTCCAGTTCTTCCGATTGTGATAACCACTAATCTGGGCACAGTGGCGGATCGGCTGGGGCAGTGTACTCTTACATTCTCGTTTGGATCGGAACAGCATGCTGTTTCGTCATCATTGCAGAGATGGCCTCGATGTGAGTGATTCGCATAGTTTTGCCTGAATCAATGTTAACAACATTTTAGGGCTCCAACATCAGGCGGTCAATACCACTGGTGTGCCATGTTAGCCCCGGCACACATGATGAAGTTCCTGAGTTACATGACGGGTAAGCTTTGACATTGCCCATGATCATAAAGGGATTGAGCTCACGGATGTACGCTGTAGGATGGCTTACCGTCATCGGTTGGCAGGCAGCCTTTGCTTCGGCATCGTATCTTTGTGGCACCGAGATCCAAGGGGTGGCTATCATGGCTTATGAAAAGTACAGTCCGGAGGCATGGCACGGCACATTAATTCTTTGGGCAGCGGTGGCATTGGCTTTGGGAATCAATCTTGCCGGAGGAAAGCTTCTGCCCCGACTGGAGACCTTAGTACTCGTCGTTCACATCCTGGGATTCTTCGGGGTGCTGATCCCTTTGACGTACATGGCTGATCACAAATCGGCAAGAGAAGTCTTCAAAGAGTTCTCTAACGGAGGGAATCTCCCGGCGGATGGCATATCATTCTTCGTTGGCATGACGGGCTGTGTTTTCTCGTTTGCCGGTGGTGATGCAGCGGTCCATGTATGTGTTCCAGTGCTGCCTCGATGTCGATCGCACTAACAGATAGCAGATGGCCGAGGAAGTCAGCAACGCTTCGGTTGTCATCCCCAGGGCTATTCTTCTAAGCGTGCTCATCAACGGCACGCTAGGATTCAGCATGTTGCTTGCCATGTTGTTCTGCATGGGGGACGTGGAGAGTGCCCTAGCGTCTACTACGGGCTTCCCGTTCATGGAAATCTTCTACCAAGCCACGGATTCGGTCTCGGGGGCGGTTGGCATGTCCTCGATACTCTTGATTATCGCCGTCTGTTCAGTGATCGGCATGCTGGCGGCCACTTCGCGGCAGTTCTGGTCCTTCGCCCGGGACCGTGGCATTCCCGGGTGGCGTATTTGGAGTCGGGTAGGTCCTTGGTGACTTTGATTCTTGTTCTATCATTTCTTCCTCCCTGGCTGTCAAGAGTGACCCCTATCCATGACCTACTGACATGGATGTGTTAGGTATCGACAAAAACCTGCCTTCCCACCTACTCGATTCTCTTAACTATGACGGTCTGCTCACTGTTAGGCCTAATCAACATCGGCTCTGCGGTCGCGCTCAACGGCGTTCTCTCCATGGCCGTATCAGGCCTCTACCTTTCCTATCTCACCGTCGGATCTCTTCTGCTCTACCGCCGCTGTACGAGTGCTATCGCCAGAGTCAACGACTCGGCCGATGAGACCGTGAATGTGCCCGGCGCCAAGCTCGTCTGGGGTCCCTTCCATGTGCCGGGGGTTCTCGGCGTTCTAATCAACACATTCGCAGTCATCTATATGATCATCGTTGTTTTTTTCAGTTTTTGGCCGACCGAGATTCCTGTCAACAAGGAGAACATGAACTTCAGTGTGGTCGGAACGGTCGGTGTGGTCATTCTGGCCATCCTTTACTATGTTTTGCGAGCAAGGAAGGTCTACCAGGGCCCGGTCATGGAGGTGGCTCTGACATCGGCATCTGGAGTCTGGAGCTCGATGTGATATCTTGAAAGGCCTGTCGACACTCGATCCTTCGGTATTTCTAGATTGTCTCATCGGCTTCACCGTGTGCTGGAGCAGTCAACATACCAAAAGGAAGAAAAGTTTCTAGTTCATTCATAGCGATCCGAAAGGTCGGGACTTATACTCACATTAATTTTGTATCGATAGAGATTGCGCAGCGCGTATTGCTGGAGAATCAATACCCTTCATGGCCTGGTTTAAATGTGTGAGGGCATGAATATTAGACATGGCCTTTTCGAACGTCCAAGACTTGGAAGTATACATCGTAAGCGTTCTCAGCTCACGATCGGCAATAGCACCGCTAGGCAATCAACGTAACGCCAAATAAACGCCGGGGTGATGAAACAGGGATCGACTCATCAAACAAAGAAACGCCCTTCAAATTTGACTGCGGCCAAATGCCAAGGGGAAGCTCTCGGTGGGGGCCAGCCTCGCGCTCGGTTCGCAAGGCGCTTTCATTCTGATCACTGCCCGTCATCACTCTTGACGGTCGCCCAGCGTCATTTCATCTTCATCCTTCCCCCATATTTTTACCCATTCTTGTGAGAAGATAAACCCTCATATCATGTCGTGGTTATACCCTGAAGACTTTGGGGAGGAGTACCGCCGCCAGGCTCAGTTGCTTCGACTAGCCGCCCTAGCCTCGTGCTTTCTAGGCCTCATCTTTCTCGTCATGCATCACGCAAGTCCTTACACGCTCCCGGTAGGAAACCCCCTCCGCCCAAGAGCATCGCTGTATCCGACTCCACGTTGGAGAAGAAATGCTGATGCGTCGACACGCAGTACCTCCTCCCCGTCATCTGGTCCGTCGTTGACGGCACGTCTCTGGCTCGAGAGAAAACCATTCACCCGCTAATCCGAGCCATCTGCGACTTCCTCTCGGCCTTCTTCCTCGCTTTCGATATCCCCATCATGTTTCTCATGGGCCTCCTCTATATGAGCTTTCTGACATTTGTCATGGGCGGATTGTTCATAGCCGCCGTGTATGCCTTGTCCTTATTACCGCCGCGGATCCTCCGCCTCGCGACCGTCAAGAAGACTGACTGACGGGATTGGAATACAGGGCTACCCACGGTTTACTATCCTTCCGCGCCGGACTGGAGTTTTGGCGGCAATCGCGAGTTTTCGGCAGCGTCCAGTTGCCGGTGTAGGAGTGTCCTGGGGATCCTGGGTACCTATACTTCCGATGGCAGGTTCTGGTCGGCGAGAAGGCAGGTGGACGGGGTTTGTCACTGGCTGCGTCCTGCGACATTCCGTATAGGTAAGGTGTGGTGTGTTGTATATGATATGTGTCAGGCATATACGTACGGCGATGATATGACGACGGTCTATAGATCGAATTCATCGTAGTCAACTCAATTCGGACTCCTCTCGAGCCACGGGAAGATAGTGAACATTCGGTCCAGTTCTGACGTGACGGACTGTCAATCATGGTAGGCATTCATGCGTTGGTTCTCATGTCTGGTAGACCTGGTCTCGGTGCTAGTAGAGTAAGGCGATCAGACCGAGCGAGATGTGTCGATGGTGTCGATGGTGGGAGAAGGAACTGGTTTTGCTTCTCGAAATGATGAACTTATGATGAACTTGATGAATGTTTATGCGGAGGATGACTCAGCCTTGTGCGGACTTCCCAATCAGGTTAGCTTACTGGCTGACCTGTTAAGGATGCCTGAATCTACAGGTGTCATTCTGCGCCCGGAGAAAAGAGTCCAAGAAAGGAATAACATCAACAACAACAACATAAAAGCATAGATATCGAAGACAAGATCACTAGGTTGACCTGATTAGGGTCTGCTATCTTTACAACACGGGCCATTCAACATTTCTACACATCTAGAAGCTGTTGTCCATCGATGTTCACGATATATATCGGGGTTGAGTAGATTCCGTCGACGTGTCCCCATTGCACATAAGTTGGGAGATACATATTAAATTACCTGCTTCTGCGAGTACAATGACATATCTAGTAATATTAAATACCATTTGAATAGCTTCTATAATATTATCCATGAATATTAAAATGTCTATCTATAAGTCCGCTCCCTCGAGCATACAAATGTACATATTGAACCAGACATTACACAACCCCCTATAATCTACAGGTACACATAGCAGAAAGGACCACCGGTCGTATCCAGTAGCTCTCGAATAGTCCGGCGAGGCGCCAGCGTGGGCATATCAACGACGGTGTCCAGCGTAGTGTCGTTGCCGGTGGGATCGCCGAAGCCCGGCAGGATCGAGGGACCCTTGACCACGTACGTGCGGTTGCGAGGGTCCAAGTTCTGCCAGGTCCAGAAAACACGATCAATAGCCGAGTGGTGCAGGTAGAAGGCAGGGTCACCGGGAGAGGTGTAGAGATCCTGTGCGATGGTCAGCATTCTCCGTCATGTTGGAGGGTCAGAAGCGTGGGAGAGGGAAACGTACACCACCCGGGTCGCCACCGATGGTGTAGTGACCGCCGCTGTGGATACCGACGTAGCCGGTAGCAGCATCGCCCTGCAGGCGGTTCTGGAAGGTCCAGATGTTGTCGTGGTCCAGGATCAGGTCGCTGATGATCTCCGTCGTGGTCCAGTTGGCCGAGTACTTGGAGATGTCGCGACGCAGACAGCGCGGGTTGTAGTTCAGACCGGTGCCGTTCTGACCCTTGGTGACGTTCAGACTGGGAAGAACAGGGCCCAGGTTGACCGTGAAGCTGGTATTGTTAGCGCCATCGGTCCATGGGGATTGGTGAACGCAGGCAGGAAGGACATACTTCTTGAAGGGGCCCTCTTTCACGCAGCCGCCGCCGTTGGCGGGAGGCAGGGTCAGACCCTGGAGCACCTGGGGACCGTTGTGAGGCACGTAGGCGCCGTCACCCGACATGCTGGTGTCGGAGCCGTCGAAGATGGGCGAGTTCAACGGGTCGGCGGCGTACTTGTTCCAGGCCCAGTAAGGCTGCGAGCCCTTGTAGCCACATTCCTCCCGCAGCGCGCGCTCGTAGGCCCAGGTGAAGTACCGATGCCAGGTGAGGAAGTTACCCTGATTGATCTAAATTAGTGGAGGCGACGGGACACGGACGAAGGGCAAGGGAACCCACCGTCATGTGAATGTACATGGTCTGGTTGATATGCACCGCCACGAAGTCATCGAACCGCGTGCGAGCCCCCGGAGCAAAGTCGGGATCGGACTGCGACGGCTTGGAGATGAGGCACTGCACCGCTTCAATGTACTTGCGACGCTCGTGCTTGCTCAACGAACCCCTGCAGAAAGGGCTGCATTAGCTTCGGCTCGTAAAATCCCGGGGCTAGGGAGAGCGAGGATGAAAATTTCCGGAAGCCCTCACCATTCCCTGCGCACGGTGGCGGTCAGAGGCGTGCAGCTGAGACTGGCCTCTGGGTTGGAGAAGTGATACGACACCTGGTTAACCAGGGCCTTACCGGCCAGGAAATCCCACTTGTCGATGAGCGAGGCAGTCGCCGGCGAGAGAGCCGCCAGCGCAGACGCGACGAGGACGCTGAAACGCATACTGGGTCGGATCCTCCACGAGGATGAAACACAACCGCAGGAAGACAGACGAAAAAAAGGAAAGCAAGGGGAGAGACGGGAAAAGGAACTGATCGCCAGACAAGAAAAGGAGGAAGGGGGAGGGAAAGGAAACAGTGGTTCGAGTCAGCTTTTATGAGAGCAGAGCAACTCCGGACCCGACTACAAAAGAATGGCCATCGATCCGGTCTGGCCGTTAAGCAAAAATATAACTACAAACTAGTACAGTAGTAGGGACTGTTGACTGACTACTCTAGCTAGCACGAGGCGAAATCCCCACCCAATGGCGGAGAAATGGGAGATTAGGAGGTATCAAATCATCAAGCGGACTGCTGCTGCGCAGGATTAAGTTCAACAGAGAGAGAGAGAGAGAGAGAGAGAGCACCGTTAAGCCCGGCATGCGAAAGGCCAGGGCTACAGACGTCTAGCACTCTAGCGTCCACTGCAAGGGTCGGAATTCGGCAATATCTCCAGGCGAAGCCCTAATTCTGGATTGTTCGGATCCTGTGGGACGCCGGCGGTCATTAGCATCTCGCCAGCGATACTATTCAGCCTAATGACTCTAGCTAGGCGAGCAGAGCTAGGGCTCCGGGCTTCGGCGACGCAACCATCTCCTGATTCCTTCTACGTGTCCATGCGCCCAAGGAGAGAACACGCTCCAGCGGATCGAGTACGATCCTGATCTGAAGCACGATGAACTGGTGGAGGGTGGAAAGCCCCCCTTATATCTGATGATCTGAAATTCCTCCCCAAAGGAAGGGGACGATCGCTCTTCCCATCCTGACGATCAGCGCGGGAATTGGGGACCCTGTTGGTCACGGACGTGAAGGATCAGTCCATGATAGTAATGATATCCACGGGCGGAGGGAAAAACCGCGCAACCATGACTCGGCCGGTGAAGTCGACGCTGCCAGATCAATTGCATAAAAATAAGATATTAACCGCAATATCGAAATGCACAAGAGCCACCCGCGTGCACGATTGGGGTAAAGATGCCCAGCCTCGAGGGTTACATTGCCAGCATTCCTCCGAAACACCCACCAGTAGCTTGGGCGAATTGTCCTCCACTCCTAGGCCCTTCTAGCCTGTTAGCACCAGGCAATCTCGGATGGACACCGCACCGCCGACGCTAATGTTCGACCCTGGATCGTCTGCGGATCCGATGGCTTCGAGGGATGGCCGGCCAACAATAACAATCCGCGGACCGGGTCCACTATCGCCACTAGTGCTGGGCTTGCCCGGGGCTAAATGTTTATTTCCCACTCTAACACGCCTTCCCCGTCGCCAGTGGCTGTCCGTCGTCGGCGGACAGGGCATAATTGGCCGCGGAACAGGGGGGTGGACCTGCTACAGACTCCTACCAGGCCACCGTCTCCTTCCGAGTCCACCCTGGGCCGCAACCTTCCAGCAAAGGTTGTTTGGATGGAGTTGGACGGTGATGTCCGATCGCCCGCCGTGATTCTCATGGTCATGGCAGACTCCAGGCTCAGAGTCCAAGTCTGGACTTGTCTCCGCAGGACGAGGTCGGGGACAGTCGGTGGCCTGTCCAGGGACCGATTGATTGGCCTTGATTGGCCACCGAGATTAGTGAACCAATTCGCAATATCAATGGCATTGGTCCCGCTCTTGGCTCTCGCAATGGCGCCAGACACGGATGCAGGCCTAGATTAAAAGACCGGCCTTCATTTCCTTGTCCTGCCGAGGATTCCGTACACAATAATGTTCTGAGTAAGTGCTTTCCTGCCGGCACAGAGACACCAGACAATAAGAATCATAAACAATGGGACCGGAAAATCCGGACCCCTGCTAGATCGGGTTTCAGATGTGGATAGCACGCCAACATCCCTGCACACAGCAGCCTCTAATATCCTCGCGCCGGCATTTCGGCCGTGTTAGGCCTCGTGGCGGACCTTTTGCCATTAATCCCCAATAACCTTCCATGCCTCGCTGTTAAGAATCCTGCGGGCCAGATCCAATCCTTGTCCGCCGAGACGGCACCATGGATGCGCCCACGAGTAATTCAAATGATTCCTCTCAGGCAAATTCAGAAAATTCGGATATCATACGCCCACCGGAGTAGGAAACCTGGGAGAACTCCGTGGGTAATTCACTAGAGTAGTCAGTGGCAGCAGTGTTTCCGGGATTGCTGCCCCCCCCTGGACCTCCCTCGTATTGAGTTCATGCTAAACACATTGTTATTGTTAAGCCATGGCGTAGTTGGTTTTTCCCTGTCGCTTCCTTCATGGAACCTTCTATTTTCTTTTGCAGGATGGTGGCATGATATATCACATTAATTCCGACCTTCCATGCAGGATCCATCCGTGAACGATTGATTTCTTGCACGATGGCGACGATTGCCCTTGCGGCACGCGAGACGCCCACTGAGGGCAGTCGAGCCCCCCATATCCTCTCCATTGTGGGTGCGCTGACCGGTCTGGCGGCATTGTTGGTCTTCTTGCGTTGTTACGTGCGTCTGTTCATACTGCGCAAATTCCACCTGGAGGACGGGTTTATGATTGCATCCTTAGTGAGTCCATACCTATTCCTGCTCGCAATCTGATCGCTGTGAATAAGCGCTAATCCCGAAAGCAAGGCCTGCGCATTTGGTCTCCTGGGCTGCTTCATTGGGGAGACTCATCATGGTGTCGGTAGCTGGTCGAAGGACATCAGTCCGGCAGATTCGGAGAAGTTGAACGAGTACATGTTCTACCACGCCATCGTGATTGTGCTTGGTATTAGTTTGGTGAAGATCTCGATCGGATTCTTCTTGTTGCGTTTTACCTCGCAGAACAAAATCCTGAAGTGGTTCATCATTGGCACCCTGGGTATGTCGTCTCCCTCACACTTGCTCTTCTCTCAACTGACCCGACAGTCTTTCTGGCTTTATTCACTATTGCCTGTATCTTGGCACTGGTCTTCCAATGCTGGCCTGTTGAGGCCGCATGGGACGTCGAGTTAAAGAAGACGGGGAGATGTTACTCGATCGACACGTACCTGCGCATTGGACAGTTCAACAGTGGTATGATTCGTTTCCACTGTATGCCACTTCCAGAGACTGACTGCTCAGCCATCAACATCATCACCGACTTCATTTTTGCCACCCTGCCGGTGTTTATGTTTGCCCAGATTCAAGTCAACAAACGAACAAAGCTCTCGCTCATGGGTATTTTGAGTCTGGGATATTTGTATGCGATGCCCATGTTATGCCCCCTTCCAGGACTAACAATCATCCAGCGCCTGTGCTGCGGCAATTGTCAAAACCGTCCTTCAAAGTCGGGTGTTTGGCGACACTGAATCCTACCGGTATGTCTAAATCGATCCTCGCATTCCGCTTGAGGGATCCCGCTAAACTTCCGGAACGCAGTGAGAGTCAGTATCTCATTTGGAACTTGTATGTCTTTTCCTCGAGTATCTTTTCCCATGTTCCGTGCACCTAACATAACCCCAAGTGTCGAGCTCGCCGTCGGTATCATCGCCGCCTCCTTCCCTACCATCAAGCCTCTCGTGAAGTCCTTCATCGGTAGCACCATGAGCCTGACCAGTGGCCACCGCACCGGCAAACGCACCGCCCACGGCTACGGATATCGCAACCAGGCCTCGGGTTACGCGATGCACTCGATGTCGCGCAGTCGGCCGGACGGAGAGGATCAGAAATATGCCGTCCAGATCGCATCGGTGGCCGACCGAACATCGGGATCGAGCGAGGAGAATCTGACAAAGCCCAGCGGACCGTCGTTTCCGCCACACATCATGCAGACGACGGAGGTGACGGTGCAGAGTGAGGAGGCCGATATGGGCGGCCGGATGGGACCAAAGTGGACGGTCGACGATCGAATATAAGCCTCTCAGAGCATCGCGTGACATGATGGAACTGTATGATAACCTTATGGGTCTAGATGGGCTAAGGAGGCGACGGAGTTGGTGTTGTCACTGGGTTGCTTTTAGGACATTCAGTTTGTATCCAGCGTCACTGTACATAGATATGATAGTACATACATGCATAATTCATGAGATGCACATCACGACCCTTCGGAACTCCACTTGCACATACTCCATATACCTATAGCCGATCTGTCGGGAACCAGATTCCGAGTCGCTGTAGATACTGGATATAGAACCCAACCCCAAGATCGATGACGGAGCAACGGCCGATGCAACCCAGGAATTATGTCTCTCTTAAATGTCGCCGTCGTCAGATACGGATTCTCTGCCAAAACCTTTCATCTGCCCTTCATCCCCCACAAACCCGGGTTTCGTCTCCACGCCATTGTGCAACGGACCCCCCGAAGCGACGATGATCCGCAGAAGGACCTCCCTGGCGTTCGAGTATATCGGGATGCCTACGGCGCGATTCAGGATGAACAGGTCGCCTGGTGATCACATCCACCAACGACACTCACTTCCCCTTGAGTCGTGAGGCCTTGGAGAGGGGAAAGCACGGTGCGCCTCCTTCTCGCCATGGATTGCAACGGCTTGGAACTGACCGAGTGTAGTGATCGTGGAAAAGCCGTTCACGGTCAGCCATGCAGAAGCCGTAGAACTGGTCGACTTCGCGACGAAGGAAAACAAACAGCTTGCTGTCTACCACAGTGATTGACCCCCCGTTCCCGACCGATCCTTTAGCATCAGCACTAACACCATCCCATAGATAGACGGTGGGACTCCGATCATCTGACGGCGCGTGGCCTGCTGAACGGCCCCCACCGACCGCTTGGGCGCATCGTCCGCTTCCGATCGCATTTTGATTGTTCTCCAATTTCCCGCACGGCGACCGAGGCGAAGGGATGGAGACTGACGACGGGAGTCCCCGGGGCTGGGATGTTATTTGATCTGGGAAGTCACTTAATCGATCAGGCAGTGGTGCTCTTTGGGAGGGACTCCAGCGAGTGTGACGGCCGTGTTGCTGGACGAGGCGAATGGTAGAGATGTTCGGGAGGAAGGCTTCATGGATGATGGATTCATGATCATCCTGTAATTCAATGCAGGATTGACTGGTAAGTCACCCCGTTGTTGTATTCCGTGGCGTTCATCGACTCATTTCGCATCAGTTGAGTTGCACGCGACCCAATACTCAGTGAGTGATCGACAGAAACAGTTTGAGATTCTTGGAACTCAGGGCCGCTGGATCAAACATGGGATCGACTGTCAGGAGGAACAGCTACAAGCGGGGATTTATCCGGGAAACGAAGACTACGGCGTGGAGAGGCCAGAGAATCGTGGTAAGTAAATGATTCATCCGAGGGAGGAAGCAATCTGGAGATCCCTCGGTATAGCTCGAAACTGCTAATGTGGGACAGGTCTGCTGCAAGTCGCCCAGCCCGAGTCGGGTGTGAGGACTACGTCGTGGGAGGCAGAAAGGGGAGGATATCATCATTTCTATCAGAATGTGCATGAAGCCATTACAGGCCGAGCTGAGTTGGCCGTGCAGCCCAGGGATGCAGCTTTGGTGATGCATCTGATTGAACTATGTCGGCGGAGTGCCGAGCTAAGACAAACGGTGACGGTCGATCTCTAGCGAAAAGGCTCTACCTATAGTCCAGATAAGATGAATGCTCGAATATGAGATCCCTCGTTCGAAACCCATCGCCCATGTCGATCTTTATGTTGGACCAGCATTCGATTCCCATGCGTTGAGCGCAACGATGAACGGGTTCGTCGGGCCGTCAGTCTTTCGTGCGTGGCTTCAATCATCATTCATTGTTCAACCGTAGGATGCCAATTCCCACGGAAGCCCCATGCAAGCATGGGCCGATGTCCCTGATCTCCGGGGTCTGCTTCCATCGGGGTTCTCGACAACGCAATGATTCGTTCGCATCGCGCAATCGCGAAGAATGTGGGCCGCTTGGTTCTCTGCGTTGGGGAGCTTCCAAGCTTTGGCTTCACTTCGGCACGATCGTAGTCGTAACTATACAGGTCAGTATCTGCTCTTGATGTTTCGTCCCGATGAAGTCAAGAAACTGGCTATTCTCGGCGCCGGTCCTGCAGGCGCAATTGCGGTGGGTGCCTTTGATCAGGACCTCGAGGGCTTTGATGTCATTCCCATGTTTGAGCCCAGAGATAAACTTGATCTGACGACGAGTGAACATAGGATCAAAGATGATGAAAGTCTCCTTCTCTGATCGACTTCGATGCCCTGGCAGCCCGCACAGCAGATCAGCCCCTGGATGTCCGAGATGCGCTCTCTCCCGGCCAGCCTCTCGGTCTTGCCAGCATCGGTTCACTGAGAACCATGGATATCGAAGATGAGTGGAGTACAGAACAACTATGGAACGCGCTGAGACGCAGGAGAGAAGGTAGATTCTACTGAGTAACTTGAGATCCCATCGTAGATGGGCCAAGAAATTTGCAGCCAGTCATCAACGTAGATTTAACCCGTGGAAGAGTGCAAATGAAATGGCTCAAAAGGCCCTGGGCTGCGTGAAGAAAAATATGCAGACCAAGCTATAAATTTCATTGGCGATTGTCATCTGAATGCCGGATGGTATTATGAATCTCGTGTCCATTTGGAATGAAATAATGACTGCCACCCAAGACTTTAGCAGTTAGTACGCTATATGGGCATCTATCACGCCATCGAGGCACGGGGTTGTGAGACCCCTGTGCCAATCCTTTCAAATCCCGGGCCTATTCCTGGGGTATACCTGCCTGGCGTGTATTTATCCAGCTGGACACCTATTTTCCGTTCCCCTTGCTGTTGGGGCTTTTACTGCCTTTCACATGCGAGAAGGACATTTTATTTTCAAAGTATCGTCTCATTCTGCCGATCAAAATGTTGACAGTTGAGCCAAAAAGCGATCTCGAATATTCGGATGGCCCGAGATCTCCCAGCAGCGCATGGACTGCGACGGATGAGCGTCAAGCCCGACGAAAGTAGGCTCTCCTTCTAACATAGCTCTCTGAACCTTCTGGGTCTGATTCGTTTAGGGTTGATCTCTCTGTCCTACCCTTGCTTTTCTTAGGCATGACCGTATTCCAGTTGGATCGCATGAACGTCGCTAGCGCCCTCACTGGAGGCTTTGGCGAGGACATCAAGGTCAACCAGAATACCATCAATCTGGGAAACCAGCTAATGTTTCTGGGAATCATTGTGCTGGAGATCCCCTCTAATATCCTACTGCAGCGAGTAAGACCTACCTCACTCTTCCTCGTTGGAACCGGTTGACACGGTCTAGATCGGCCCTGAGAAATGGATGCCTGCTCAGGTGCTGGCTTTCGGGATCATCGCCATCTTTCAGGTGTTTCTCAAGAACAGAAATGGCTTTTTAGTTATTCGTGCTATTCTCGGTCTCGCGGAGGCTGGGTATATCCCCGGGTCGGTCTACATTCTCTCGACCTGGTATATTGGGCCGGAATTGGCTAAGAGAGTGGCCATTCTATTCTTTGGCATGTTTGGTGGGAATGCGATCTCCCCATTGCTGGGGGCGGGTATCCTAAGACTCGATGGAAGACATGGTCTGAAGGGCTGGCAATGGATCTTTTTAGGTATACGCTTTAAGTCTCACTATTGGGGGGAAAGGCTAAGCATTCAACAGTTGAGGGCTTGATGACGATTGTGTCCGCGATTCTTTTGGTTGTATTCCTCCCACGCAGTCCCGAGAGACCAAAGCCGTTCCTCATCCAACGAGGTATCGTCGCCTTCTCGGAGCAGGACAAGGAGGTTCTCATGGCGAGGATGCCCAAGAATGCAGAGACTCGGCGAAGAACTCTCCCCCCGTCTCTTATCGTCAAGACGCTACTCAACTACCGGCGCTGGCCACACTTTCTATCCACGGCCTGTGTCTTCTCCACGTGGAGTCCACTCACAACCTATACTCCATCGATCATGATGTAGCCTTACCCCCAGTATTCTTCCCCGGGATACTTAGGTTATTCAGACTAACATAGGATGTCAACCAGGGCTCTAGGTTTCAATCGCATTCAAGCAAATGCTCTCAGTGCGATCGGCGCATTCATGACCCTGCCTCTTGTCTTCTTCTTCGCCTGGCTCAGCGACAAGACGGCCAGACGGGGAATCGTTGTTATCACGGCAATATCGTGCTATCTTATTGTATTGATTGTTGCACGATGCGCCCTCCCCTCTGTCGGCAAATGGAGTCGATTTGGCTTGTGGACGGTGGTTAATGCATTTGCCGTGGGGTACCATCCTATCCATAATACCTGGGTGCAGGTCAATTGTCAGGATGCCGGGGAGAGGAATGTTTCAATTGCGTGAGTTACTTCTGGTCTCTTTGGCAGAGAAATGCTGGTTTATGTCATGCTAAAATCACTTTTGTCAGGATGTGTAAGTATTGTTGTTGAGGGAATTTCTGTCAATCCGAGCCATGACTGATATTGAACGACAGGGGTGATGAGTGCAATTGCTGGGCTTATGGCTGGAACGCAGATCTTTCGCGCTGATGATGCCCCAAAGTGAGCATCATCGTGGCATCTCTCGAAAGAATGATAGCTAACAACGGTGATCGTAATATAGTTATCTTCGAGGCCTCAGCATTATGATCGCCCTTGTGGCATCGGGGCTCCTACTGGCTTTAACGCAAGAAATCACCTATCTATTCCTCAACGGTCCCGCACGAAAACGGGGTGAGAAGGTGATCTACGTGCCTTGAAGATAGAACAAGAAAGAGGAATTTCGCTCCTCTCATAGCGAATCAGATTTGTGGAGAGCCAGGTTTCGAAGGTCTTCATTGTCAAGAAATATGAATTGGCACTGACTAACGATCGCAGATGCGAAGAGAAATAGCCACAATAGCTGAATCACAAAAGAGAATCTGGTATCAGACGCCAAATTGAGTCTGTCCAGACGGCATTAAACAAAATTCAAGCTTCCTCGGGCTCATCCTTGACGTTTCCCAAGACCTCATCGTCTTTGATTTCAATCTTCAGGGGTAGTTCATCCACCTCGGTGTCGCTACCATCTTCCTCAGCGGCTTTGCCTTTTCCCGTGCCCGTATTCTTTTTAGTAGGGGTCTTAGGAGTCGAGGCAGCCTTGCGCTTGCGGGGGGTCGAGCTCGGAGTGGTCTTAGGGGTGGTAGAGAAATCGACGGATTCCATCTGGCGACGAAGGCGAACGAGACGGTTTTCGATGGCGCACGGAGTACAGTCTGTCTGGGTTAGCCCTTTCAATACATCAGCTACACAAGCGACAGGAGCTAGAGATGGCGGAGGATTTGAGGATGAAGATGAAGAGTAAAGACGCGACACGAGAGAACAGAGCAAGAGAGCAGTACATACCAGAGCCCATGTACTTGGCCAAAGCCTCGTAATCAAGCTTCATCTTCAGCGGTTTGAACTGAGCTAAGACTCCAAGAAAGAGCTGTATGATTTTCGATTCCACGTCAGTCAAAACTTCAAAAACGATGGGTGGGGGAGTGACCTTAGCATCAGAATCAGCGTTCCAGGTCATAGGCATTTTGATGGATAGTTGACAGATAGTTGATAGACAGTTGATAGACAGTTGATAGACAGTTGATAGATAGTTGATAGATAGTTGATAGATAGTTGATAGATAGTTGATAGATAGTTGATAGATAGTTGATAGGTGGTTGATAGTGTTGGAATCAGTAATGAGATTTTGATGATAGAAGATTGTGAGTGGGAAGAGAAAGATGGGGAGATGAAAATGGAGAGAAGAGGGTGGATGGAGGGTGAAGAGGACAGGTGACAGATCAATAATAACAAAGAGCAAATGACTGCTGGTGCCAGCATTGCGCGAGTCACTTGTTGTTGTGCAGACGATGTCGTTGCATATACAAAGATCAGTGGAGATCTCCGTTCTTTTCCCTCACTTGTCTCTTATTATTCTTTCTGATCTTTCACACTGATATATTGAGCATATCACTATCTTTAAATCCTCATCGATGGCAAGATGTTTCTCTCAATGACCTCCTATCAGGTGTCCTACCCCAACCCCGGTAGCGTTCTCGACACCATCAGCATACGCCCATCTTGCAGGGTTGCTGTTAGTACCACATTCTATCTTCCCTCATCATTCAAAGAGGGCTTTACCAAGATTAGGATGTACAATGAGTCCCGGTTGGAAGGGGTCAATGCTTCTCCTTCTCATCCAGTCAATGATTCTATCCCAACTGAGACATTGATGTCGGCTTTGATCCAGTCCAAAAGGTATTGCCTGTCTTTTATTCCTCGTCAGCGGACATCACTCGCTCCCAACAGTGCTCGAAGCTTACTCGTAACTCATCGCATTGGAAATACTGTGAGATCCGCGTTGCACTTTACTGCTTTCAACAAATATCCCAGGCAATGTGCTGCCTTGTATAAGCGAAAAATGCTGATTGTTATATGACAGGACAACCCATCTCCGTGCGCCCGCAGCTCTTCTTTGTCTTCTTCGCTCCGATTCCCATAGAAATAATCGAAATGAAGAAGTCGATGGGTGTACTTGATGCAATGAATCGAGTGGAACACGGCGACGGATGCGTAATATCCCGATCCGTCGCTTAATTGGACCAGGCCGGGATTATCACGATCATTTTCGCCTATTTCATCTGCGGCGATCCGAATGTTCTGGTCTGTTCCGAGCTGAGGCCCTCCTCGTAGCTAGTAAGGGTTAGGATATGACTTACATTGAATGATCTCCTCCCACGCTGCATCTGACTCGGGCGATGGTGGTCCCATTGCTACACTATCGACGTCGTCGAGGCTCACTGTAGTCAAACCGTCGGTGTCCAAAACTCTAGCTTCCTAGGCGATGCTGTCTTTCAATGGAGCTAAGAAGAGGCTCTATTAGCCATTTGTGCAGGATTAAATATTGAGATCGTTACTCGGAATCAGATCGGGTCCGTGGACGCCATAGGAGCATCGCCTGCTGCCAGGTCAGAACAGTAAAATTGCGGCCACCAGGTTCAAGAATACCAAGGATGAATGCATGCACAGCGCTCTCCAGTTGCGCCGAAGAAACTGCTTTCGATATCTTGACGCACTCTCTTGCTCTGTTGAGGTTGCATCCCCTTCGATATCACGACAAGAAGATGTCCCGTTGCTTCGTGATCCTGGTCCAGACGAGAGTATCTGGCCACCTCGTTGAGACGCATCGTGGCTCTATGTCGAAATCGAGATTAACGAGTCAGACCGGGTGTTTTCTATTCTCGCTGCGATACTTCCTATTACGACTTCCATGAAGAGGACTTCACTTTTTACAACGTCAGGCTGCCCGCTCTTCCTGTTTTGTTGCTACGAATGGTCGGGTCATGATGACCGCAGCATGAGAGAAATACCCGCGCTGAAGGCATCATCTCGTCACCCGGTGCAAAGTACAGCAAAACTCAAAAAGCTTTCCGATCGCATGTTCCATGGCTCGCTAAATTAGGCTCTTGACGAGATGATGCACCATTTACTTACCTGGGTCTAGATCAACTCCGTGAGCCATGGTGTCGCCCGGCTTATCTCAGGTACATGCGTAGTTATCGTATAATCTTGGGGCAAGAATTTCTTAAGACATGTCATGTTTAGCTTTCAGTAGTGGCATGATTCTACTCTGATTAGTGGTAATCGCTGCCAGGTCTTATGTATTTATATCCCGTTTCCAGTCAAGACTGCTGGTGCTTCTTGAATCAATCCCACACATTCAATTCTCCCTCGGTCTTCGAGTCTTCCTCCACCGCTAGTCCAAGAAAATTTCCATTTTGATCACCATGCATTTCCGAGATATTATTGCTCTGACCACTCTTTTGCTGATCGGTGGCTCTGCGATGCCTCTAAACAGCACTCAGGGTCTCAACAGCACTAAAGGTCTGTGCTCTGCTGCCCCAATATCTGTATTACAGGGATGTACGCCCGTGTATCTAGATTTGTTGGCTAAACATAGCTCCTATAGAGCTTGGAAAGATCCACGCCAGCAGCAACACCAGTGTGATTCACACTGCAAAGTTTAGTAAGAAGAACGAGAGCGACCAAGCCTATAGAGGGCTAGTTACTGCGCCTAAGAAACGCGACGAAAATGTTGAAAGCGATCAAGCTTATCGAGGATTGATTATTAGCATTGCGTGATGGCTTGCGTAGCCAATTATTGAAGGTCAGCAGGATCAATAGTCCTGGGAGTGGAAACTAGCTCGCCACGAGGCGTTCAATTTGATTGTTGGGGAAATGCCGATCCATATTTGGCGGCAGCTGATGGGGGCTGCCTGAGGAACATGCTGGTGAAAGATCAGGCGTATCGTTATCATACGATCAATACTTATCTAGATCTTTTCGACTTAAACCGTGTTTTCGTGCAACTTGAATTCTAAAACGCTTCTTGGAAACCACGACAGTAGGATGTCAAAAAATATATCTCTACCTTCAACACTTCACTTACATGTATTTTACTTCGAAACTAGCCAAAGAAACCAAACGTAATTGTATTTATCGGGTAGAGGATCAGTATAGGGGCTTGGTGGTCACCGCAACAGAGCATTGGACTTCACGTTCCTGTCTGCCTTAGGCCCGGTCAGCTGCCCGTGAATGGGAGCAGGACGAGCATAACGAGCATAACAAGCATAACGTGCATAACAGGCATAGGATGATGAGTCATTATGCATGCCGTGGGACCGGCTCCATGGGGCAGGTTGCCCCATTGGGCATTACCCAAACGGGCGAAAACGCTCCGGTCGGCGAGCCAATCATGTGACGGAGGCCCTGCCTTTCCATCAGTCTTGAATCCTCCATCTGCCTTCTTCCTTCTTCTATCTTCAACTTCCCCACCTTCTCAATCCCCTTCCCCATTCCGGATCTACGACTGCTAAATGACGTCTCTGCAGAAGCCGTCGACGGTTAATGACCAAAACGCGGGGAACGCCGATGCTGATGTCGATACTCAATCGTCCGTTGAAGGATCTTATAAGTTTGAGTTGTGTGGAAAGCAATTGGCCTCCCAAACTTCTTGGCAAGCCAGAATCAACAAATGACGCGCCCAGCTGATATCGAGAAACCCAATGACCAGGCCTTTGCAGCCCATGATGAGTATGCCAGCGATCATGCCCTGGCTGTTTTGATAGCTCCGGTGCGACATGACAATGGGCAGCTACGCGACATTACTAAGTTATCGTACGTGTTTGGGGTGGCTTTGTTGGCCTCTTTTGGCGGCTTTTCATTTGGTTATGGTAAGTACGACGCGTTCTGCTGTCGCGGGTGATATGTTAACCTGTCGGCTTTCTCGCCCCCTAGACTAAGGCGTCATCTCGATCATTCTGGCCATGACCCAATTCCGGCAATACTACCCCCAGATCCACCCCGATAGTCCCGACTATGGCTTTCACGTTGGCTTCATGACCGCAATGCCCGAGCTGGGTGCTTTCGTCGGCTGCCTTTTCTTCCCGTCTGTGGCGGATCGGATATCACGGAAATGGGGGCTGACGGTCGCCACCGTATTCTTTGTGGTAGGTGCGATTATCCAGACAGCGGCGTTGAATTACGATGCTCTGGTTGCGGGAAGGTTTATTGGAGGAATCGGCGTGGGTACTCTTGCCATGGAAGCTCCTCTGTATATCTCAATTCGCACCTCCAGCTTGGCGAGGATCTCTATTAGTCCTGGAGTCTATCAGCATCGTGGTGGGGGCTGTTGTGGCATACTGGATCACCTATGGAACCAGGTACATACTCATCTGTAGCACATGGCTTCCAGTCAGAGGTGCGATTCCAGAGGGAAATACTCTTGCTAGAGTATCCAGACTATACATCTAGGCCATTAATCGCCGGAATCCGACAGTGGATCGGGCTTTTTCTACGAAATACTTCCGTCGTACCCTAATAACATTAGCGATTCCCCTTTTCCAGCAGGTATGTCAACTCCCTCAAAAGTGGCTGTACTACCGGTTGACCGTACCACAGTTCTCGGGAATTAATGCATTTGTGTACTATGCACCCACACTTTTCGAAGCTTTGGGCCAGAGAGCGACATGTCTCTCATCCTGTCGGGCATGGTAAATGTTTGTCAATTGATTGGGGGAATCCCGATTGCCGTGTTTCTCGACCGCGTTGGCCGCAGAAGGCTGGCAGTCCTGGGCGGGGTGATTATGGCCATTCTGCATCTCGTGATGGCAGAACTGATGGGCAAGTTCGGTGGTGACTGGCCATCCCATCAGGCCGTCGGTTGGTTTTGTGTGGCGTTAATTTGTATTCACCCCTGCGAAAGAAATTCATTACCATGGCTCGCTGACAAAAAAAAAACCGGCAGACTTGTATGTCCTATCATATTCCATGTCTTATGGACCTCTTGCCTGGGTCCTGACAGCCGAGGTTTTCCCGAGCTCCAAGCGTGCGAAGCGGGTCGGAGCTGCGACGGCCATGATTTGGCTGTCCAAATTCATAATCGGGGTTGTCGTTCCCGAGATGCTGATCAAACTGGGCTGGGGCAACTATCTCTTTTTTGGAATGGTCTGCCTTGGAGCGGCCGTATTTTCGTATATCTTTGTTCCCGAGACATCCAATTAGTCACTAGAGCAAGTGGCCGAGCTCTTTGGAGACAACACACGGGGCTGAGCGTGACCTGCATTGTAGGATCGCGCGAGAGGTGTTACATGATCCGACAGGCAATGGTATGGCCCCATCCGGCAAGTCGAACCAGAGTGGGATCGTAAACTAGATACATCAGGCACCACTTGCCTGTTTCACTGTTCTCCGACGTCAGTCAATTCAAGCATCCCAATGACCATGTCTACCCCGTTCAAGTTCAAGTTTGCCGCCGCTAAAGCGCCTGATTTGTAAGTCCGGTTCCGCCTGTCGATCCCTATGCTCGGACGGGCTTTCTTTAGGGCAACCCCTCTTTGGAACTGCCGAGTTCCGTCTCCGGTTGTAAAGTGACTCATGAAGGTTTGTCAAGATGTGTAGGCCAGAAGGCCCGAGGGGGTCTGAGGTGGAGAACCATGGCTTGTTTCCCCGGCTGAACGCCCGGAACCTTGAGTGCCTGACAAGTGACAAGACCGGCTTCTAATAGCAGGCTGTGAGCCAAGGCTGTGGCATGATACGCTACTCAAGAACGCGACTGTCATCTGCCCCGTGCAAGCAACGTAATTCGAGATGAGTAGGGTGGGGCCTGGTCCATCTGGAATTGCTTCAGCATGGCTTAAAGCGGGGTTCTTGAGCGACATAGGACCATTTTCTGCGCATAGTCCGGAGTACAGGTTAGGGGGTGCTTTGCCGACATGCCCCCTTTCCCCGGATTTGGGCGTGTGGGGTTTTGCGGAGTGTCGCTGATGAGAACGTGGGGGCAAAGAACCCAATGTGGGGATTCCTCAGGGAATCGGTTCTACGTCGTATGCTGGACATTCAATACTTCCCCTCACAACTCTAGACATTCCTTCCGTCATCTCAACTGAATATGCCGATGTTTCCCCGGTGTGAAATGTTGCACTCGACCCATGACGAAGTTGGACAGCAGCGTCATTGCTGCCAATCCAAGCGCGTCGGTTCAAACATAAATAGCCGGCGAAGGCCAGGGACAGAGAATAGGTTAGTGCACAGTGTTTGCGAAAGATGCGCAGTATCGCCGGTTTTGTAGTCCTTCTTGGGGTGGCATCCCTCTCTCATGCTGCCCCGGCACAGTCAAACATCACCAGTGACGCCTATTTCTATGGACAGTCTCCTCCCGTTTACCCCTCTCGTGAGTGCTTTCTTCCCTGGTCTGCTTTGCCAGCTAACCGATACGTACAGCTGAGGGCTCTGGCACTGGATCGTGGGCTTCTGCCTACGATAAGGCGAAAAAGCTTGTCGCCCAACTCACTCCCGAAGAGAAAGTCAACTTGACGGCCGGTGTGAGCCCAAACAATGGTTGTTCCGGAGCCATTGCGCCGATTCCTCGCTTGAACTTTCCTGGCTTCTGCGTCTCCGATGCGGGAAATGGCCTGGTATGTGCTGGACCATGCCATCAAAACCACAGGTCAACTAACCTCGCGCCCACAGCGCGGCACAGACTACGTAAACGCGTGGTCTAGCGGTATACATGACGGTGCAAGGTTGGTTCTCAATAAAAAGGACCCTTTTTTTTTTTTTTTTTTTTTTTTTTTTTTTTTTTTTTTTTGGGGGGGAGAAGAGATCATGGTAGGGGTGTGGGTTAGGTGGGGCGGGGGAAACAAAAAACGGAAGGGGGGAAAAAAAAAGATGGGTTTTTTAACAATCACCAATGGATAA
>NW_026515929.1:0-81065 GCF_023601865.1 Aspergillus affinis | reverse complement strand
GGCGCCGGGCACTGATCTCACTAGGACCATTCCAGTCTAGCCGGGCCAAGCACATCAGGTCACTGGACTTGAGGCGTGTTTTTTTTTTTTTTTTTTTTTTTTTTTTTTTTTATAAAAAAAAAAAAAAAAAAAAAAAAAAAAAAAGATTGCAAGGTAGAAAGGTGCCGACTACCGACCCAAAAAGGCTGGCTGAGGCTTGGGAAGTGGGGTTTAAACATCTGGTAGACATGACAGGAGCAGCTCCATACTCCATCCATAGTTTAAATACATAGTACCGTAGTACGTACCGTGGTATTTCTGCAGAGTCGATCCACAATAGGAGAGGCCCTGTCTGCAGGGCTCGCTGAAGGCACAGACGCCTGAAATCGAGAGGGAGATTAAGGAGAGCGAGAGGAGCGTCTCGGTCAGGGGAAAGGGGGAGAGGAGTTTCAATTGCATGATGGTGAGAAGAGTGGATCTGATAGTCGGGTTTATTAGTCTACCGTTTACCGTTCAACTAGACTAGTTGCTGCCCGAGGATAAGGTGATATCCAGATATAGATAGATAAAAGTGGAGCGGGAGGATCAGAGTCAAGACTTTTTTTTTGGGAAAAAGGAAGTCAAAGGATCAGACATTCAGGTGTATATTTGGGTGCTCTATATACTGCTCTCATGATCTGGGTATCGGGAATAAGATCGTCAGGTGAGATTAATTAACAACACATCGATATAAGTCTAGGAATGTACGGAGTATGTTTGATTGGACCAAGATGAGCAGAATGAAGGACCGGACTGTCTGAAACTCGATTCGTTCTTCGTGGTTACATAGAATGTGTGTTGTAGTTATGAGAATGTTGCGACCTCTGTTTCTTTGGATCGTAGGCAAGGGCTACGGGGTCGAATGGTGGGATCTAGACTCGAGATGGGGCATTGAATAGAACTTTCGGAAGGACTGGAGAGATCCAAGCATTCCAGCGACGCGGAAGCATTTTCCCTTTTATGGTTCATTCGGTAGAGCTGGATTAGACTGCACGGAGGTGTGGATATCCAAAGCTTAGGTTGAGGTTATCGCAAAGTCTCTACAACGAGGAACGGGACGTCGTTCTTCACAATGTTCAGGAAGAGAAAGAAATAGTTGATCTGATCACAGACAGATTGATTGATGTAATTCCAGTAAAGAGAGTTTCCTACTACCGATTGCAAAGATTCCTCAATGTTACATTTCTTCGTCGTCGCTTAGACTGGAATGTGGTGAGACCGAGCAGGCAGTGCAATGTGTTGCAACGTGCATATACCATTCACAAGGAATGAGGCGCGTTTCACACCATCACCAGAACTGACTTCAAAGTACGCATATATTTAATGGCCCGTACCAATTGACTCTCTCCGAGGAATGCCTAGAGGGCCAGTACACTGCACAACTGACTCGCGAACCCTATTGTTAACTCGGCTTAGCACCAACGAGGAGGGATATCTCCCCAATACATTCGTCCATTGGATTAAAGATAGGCTCTAAAGTTCCTGGTCTTCGTGCTTTCTTTCCCTGTTTGTTTATTTCCTGTCAATTGATCAGGCGACTAGCAAACCGTTGTATATAGCATCTTCATCACTCAAGGTATTGATCAGTCTCAAAACCATTCAAATGAGTTAAATAGGACTACTAGGTAGAGTTAGTGAGCTGTGGCATAGAGATATTGGATTGTTGCTATGATCAATAATTGATGACTGGATGACTGACTGATTTAATGAACGTATAGTTGGATGAATGAATGAATGAATGAATGCTAGGGGTGAGTTGTGTAGAAGGGGTTTCTCTCGGCGGCTCATACCAGACAAAAGCAAGATCACAAGGCAGATTGCGCTTCGCGGAGAAGATACAAACAACATTCGGTTTACTCAAGAACCGAGTAAGAGGGAGAAATGCAGTGTTGTTTCTGTCCTATAGAGAATCTAAATGCCCAAGTAGTAATCCGGCAATTTTCATATTCACCGAATTCTGATCTTGTTTGATACCACCATCTACATCATTAAGGAGACCTAAACTGAATAGTACTAGCCCTCTGATATATATTAAATAAACACAACACAAGCCATAACAGGTGGGTTCTAACCTACGGCAAGTATGAACATTGGACAATTCGTCACCGAAGTGCCCATCCACGGGCCCCCTTGCAGGGAATTGCGCATGAAAATCATATTGGAAATCTGTACGTAGTCAAGGACATGACACTGTGTCTTTCAAGTGAACTACCAAACTCCAGGATTGAATTGAAGCGAAAAGACTGGCGAAGGATATACTCCGGAGCGGCCTGGAATAGGGCACATCCCAAAGTGGACTAGCGCGCGCACCTGACGGGATCGGCGACTCGAAGCACTGACGCTGCACCACCACCACCTGAACTCTCTCTCCGTCTCTCTCTTTAATTCAATTCAATTCCCCTACCCACCCCTCTACCCTCTCAGTAGCACCAACCTCACCACTTCCAGGGGAAAAAATCTACCGAGAGCACTCAATCCGCCAAAATGGTCGACATCGTCCCCCTATCCTCCTATCCCTCGTACATCGACCTACTCCCCTCCATCCAAACCTGCAACATCACCAACCTGCCCGAGAACTACTTCCTGAAATACTACCTCTACCATGCCCTGACCTGGCCCCAACTGAGCTTCGTCGCCGTCGTGCGTCCCAAGAACGGCTACTCGAAGCGCGCCGGCCACGGCGCCGGCGCTGCGGCGGGCACCGGAGAGGCCTATCCCAAGGTGGTGGGGTACGTGCTGGCGAAGATGGAGGAGGAACCGACGGACGGGATGCAGCATGGGCATATTACCAGTTTGAGTGTCATGAGGACACATCGGAGATTGGGTATTGCGGAGAGATTGATGAGGATGAGTCGTATGTTCTTTCTTTCCCCCCACCATCACCACCATTTGATTTTTCCTTTGTTTTACCACCCATTTTCTCTCTGCTCTCAGTGTATGTTTGGAAACGGTAGATGGATGGCTAATTCGGATCTAAACAGAACGCGCCATGGCCGAATCGCACCGCGCCCACTACGTCTCCCTGCACGTCCGTGTCTCCAACAACGCCGCCCTCCGCCTGTACCGCGATACGCTGGGATTCCAGGTCGAGAACGTCGAGAGCAAGTACTACGCCGACGGGGAGGACGCGTACGCGATGCGCATGGACCTGACGAATATGTGGATGGACTGGAAGGAGGTCGAGCGCCAGGATAAATTGCGCCATCAGAGCGACGAGAAGGATGCGGACGAGGGCGAGGCGGTCGGTGAGGTGGGCACCGAGAAGGAGAAGGAGAAGATGGTTAAGGTGAAGGTCGGTCGGGGTCTCGGCGTGGGTGATTTGGTTGAGAAGAACGAGTCGCAGGCTCAATCTTAAAAAGGAAAAAAAGAAACGAAACCTCTCTCTCGCTCTCTCTCCCGCTACACCTTCAACTATGTCTCTTTCACGAACTCATGACATGATCTATAGACGGACGGTCTGGAATGAATGGATTTTGTATAAACGTCTCTAGACAGGAAATGTGAACAGATATGAAGAAGGGAAAAGAACCAGAAGTCCAAAAGTCATAATCTCATAAACCCATTGATCGCCAGTACCTTCAATGCGATTTTAAAACCCCAATGGCACTAAGTGAGAAGAAAACAAAAAGAACTGAAAATCTTTCAACCCAGCCCAAGCAGCCCAGGCAAGATGTCGGGCAAAAATTAACCAAGCATAATACAAAAAAAAACCAAGTCGCTCTCCACGCAATCCTCACGCGCAATCAACAAAAAACACCGCTGGTGTTTGGTCATTATTATCATATCCATAAGAAAAAAAAATCTAGGAATCTATGGTCGATCGGTCCTGCCTTGTCTTGGACGTACCGCGACATCAGGTTTAGCTTGTCATGATCTAGGATTGCTCTTATCTGACGGTTTCTCGGCATCGTCCTGATTTTTGTCTGTGCTTTTCGGGTCCGATTTGCTAGCGGACAGTTCTGGTTTACCAGGATGCGTCTGGTGGTTACTGCGTCGGGACGATACCGAGCTCGGCGTGCTAATGGAGCTGATCTCGCTGACTTCCGACACGAGCGACCGGGTGGGTGACGGGCAAAATGATTGGACCGTAGAGCGACTCTCACGGTTGGTGTGGTCCAGCTCTAGGTTCTGCAGGCGCTGCTCGAGGGGCGGCTCTGACGGAGGAGCCTCGATCTGTCGATTCCGCTGTTCTTGCCGTACTCGATTGCGCTTGAGTCGTCGTTGCTCGCGGTGCTCGTCCCTGGCACGACGTAGCACGTCCCGGAACGCCTTCCGGGTTGCCTTCGTCTCCTCCTTCAGAGCGCGTTTCTCCGCCGAGCTGCGTTGGTGTTGTTGTGGTGATTCCCAACGTCCCCAGCCGCCGCGACCGTAGCCCTGCTGCGCTTGCTGCCCCCAGCCATTGCGCCAATTTCCCCGTCCGGCCTGGCGCGTCTGGCGGCGGGAGTCCTGGAGAAGGGTAAGCTGCCGGCGAAGACCGACGGCGGCTTCATAGAGATCCCGATCGTGGTGATCGTCGAGGGAAAGAAGCTGTGCCCGGACCGTCGCCAGGTCCGAAGAGCTTAGTTCCGACGTGGTCGATAGGGAATCGATCGAGGCCAATGACGAGTCCGACGAAGTTGAGCACGTCGAGGCCCGTCGAGGCCGCTGAGGAAGAGCGGGTGCGGCGACAGGCTCGGCCGGGCTGCTAACAGTGCTGTAGGGATAAGGATAGGCGTTGGGGTAGTACGCAGCCTGCGAGCGAGGATCTGTTGCCGCCCACTCACCGCCAGCGCCACGAGGCCGATGGACCATAGTGCCGTTGAACTGATTATTCGTCTTCTGGCCTGAGAAGCCTGCTTGTTCTTCGATCCAACGACCGTGAGCCATGGCCTGCTCTTCGACCTGTCTGCTATAATGCTGGGCATGGGCACTGATCTGGTCCCCGTACTGCTGGGCCTGTTCCGTGATACGTTCGCCATATTTTTGCGCCTGGGATGCCAGCGAGGAAAACCATCCGAACGGCCCGCCTTTGGAACCGGGGTCCTGCGGCATGGGGGCATAGGGTCGGGCATTATAGCCCCACTGGTATTGCTGCTGATAAGGCAACGGAGGCTGCGGCGGAGGATAAGGATAGGCGCCAGGAGGTTGAGGGGCGGGAGGATTATAGTAGGGCGGTGCACCGTAGGGGCTATACGGGGCCTGATTCATCGGCGGATTCGAATAGTTGTAGAGGGGCGTCGGAGAATAGTGCTGACCAGTCTGCAACGACACAGCCTGTTGCCGCACGGCGACTGGCGGCAAGCTAGGTCGGACGAGGCGGCTGCGACCGGCCTCGGGGGCTTGAATCATCCGGTTTTCCTGCGATGCTCTCGTGGCTGCGGGATAACACCTGGGACACAGAGGCGAGGGAGGGGCGTTTTGAGGATCAATCACATAGGCAAACACGATGCGGGTTGACCGGGGCTCGAAAAAGTATTGGTTCCATTCGGTTATAACCGCCGAGACTCGCATCCTCCGCTGTTCATCCGTCTCCTGTGGTCGATCCTTGCGATCTCGCTGGATCTCGGCCCTCACTTGGCGCGGTAGCTGACCGGATGCTGATGCCAGTCCCAGATGCGGGGGGAACAAATACCGGAGGAACATGTCCCAGTCCTGCTGGGTGAGGTCCTCCGGTCGGGCTCCCCAACAACGGGGGCGACGGGGAAAGTCCTTCGACTGACTTCGAGGGTATATCGTTACTTGGTGTTCTTGGACCGTTCTCCCATCGGCGGAGGCGGGGGGTGGCCGGTCGACGAAGTAAGCGGCGGCGGAGGTGAAATGGACGGGTAATAGCGGAGAGCGAGTTGTCAGCGCCAGTGCGGAACTAGAGTCATCACTCGATGCGGTATCTGAGAAGGGGCCGACTCCCCCGCGAAGCCGGAGGAGGACGCGATTAACCTCCGCAGAAGCAGCGGCATTGCGTTCGCTAGGACTGTTTCTGTTGTTGCTATTCAACGGGTCGACGGCGGAGTAAGGCGGCGGAGGAGCCTCCTCCTCGGGCTCCATTGCGGGAAGCCGTCGATGACGAGAAAGGCGTGGGGAATGGCAGGTGTTTCAGTGAGAGGCGATAAGAATGACGGGCGACTTTTGTCAACGGTCATCCATCGCGCATGAAATGACTGGATGGTATGCAGGCGGTTCCCCCCGGAGCAAGACGCACCAACGCAGCTGGCTGACGCGGGAGGAAGGCAGCAAGATTATGTCGAAGGTTCTCTCGGTAGTACAGCTGCTTGGTCTCCACTCTGACGTCGATCAAGAAACATGCACGAGCGACACGCACGATGGCATCGGAAATGATGATACAGGATCGTGGTGGGTGGGGGAGAGTTGGAGGGGGACGGCGAGGGGGAGGAAAAAGAGGAGAGAGAGAGACAGCGAGAGAAAGTTGGGGACGAGAGACGATGATCACGGGGCAGGCCGTCCCTGATTGGCTGCGGCCGTCGATAAGGCGCAACGCCCTTTTTCAGCCCTATTTTGGGGAGGAGGTACTGGCCGGGTACATCCTCGTCCTTAGTCTTGGCCACGCCGCGTCAGGTACTGGAGAAGTATCTATCTTCGTCGCTTTCTCTATTATTATTGCAATTATATACGCCAACTCGGCTCCCCAACTCCCTACCCCTGGTCCAAAAGGGGATCACCAACAAAAAGACAACAAAAGAAATAATTCCAAGGTAGTCCTTAATCCCAAGCGTCGCCCCAATCATCATCCACTTCCTCGTCCTTCGGTTTGGTGTCGATTTTCTTTGCAGGAGCCGGGGTAACGGTCTTCGGTTTACTGGAACTACTCCGACTGGCCGTGCGGGAAACTGACGTGTTCGATGCTGTCTTGTTTAGACCCTTTGGTAGTGGTTTCTTGGTCTTGGACTGCGCAGCGAGCCAGCCAGCAAAGTCCGGTTCTCCCCCGTCATCGTAAGGTACGGGTGCTGATTTAGGCGCCGCCGGGGTGAAGCTGGTTGACGAGGCCGTGGTCGTCGCAGGACTGAACGGATCGGTATCTTTCCATTGTCCCTGGTCATCCTCGTCGTCTTCCATCGCACCCCAAGCATCGTAGACATCATCCGGTTCGTCCTCTTGAGTGATCGCAGTCGGTTGCTCCGAGAGAGATCGATTTAATGGCTGAGGTGTGGGTCGTAAGGTCTCTTTCGCCAACGGAGATGGCTTCGTGACACGAGGGACAGACGCGGGACGAGCGGGCTCAACCTCCGCCGGTTTGGCCCCGTTCGCCGTGGGTTGAATCTCGCCGTTCGCCGTCGTGATCTTATTTGTGAAGGAAGAGATGGCCCATCCGGCCCAGGACTTGTCATTTGACGTTCCAATACGAGCGGTATCTTTGGTGGTGTCGGGACTAGACGATGACGGCGGTAACGCGGTGTCGGCCATATTGCTACCGACTTTCCGAATCCGCTGCAGGTACAGGTCGAATGTTTTATTCGCCTGATCCCGAACAAATCTGCGGGTTCATCATGTGAGAAGGTGGCGCACAGGACATAGTAGGAATGAACGCGGGAGAACCTACTTCTCTTTATCTAGAAGGGAAGGACACAGCGCAGGAAGAACCTTGCCTGCACAATCCTCGTCGGTGAAGAATTCAATCGTTGCACCCAAGGCGAGCAAGCCGGCATTTCGCGCATGGACGAAGGGATCCCGAAGAGATCTAGTAAAGGCAGCGATGAGGACCTTGCTCCTCGACTATAAGGTCCGGTTAGCATCACGTTGACGATGGGCGTAGTTCAAGGCGTTTACTTACACCTTGGCCTAGATTTTTGGCGATTTTGCCAAGACAGATTGTGGTATTCGTACGGATGCCGGGCTGTTCGTCGTTGGCAGTCCGAGCTAGGAATTTCAGCAGCTCGCCATTGATAGTCCGGTCACTGAGCTTGACAATAATGACTAATACAGCTTTGACGGTCTGCTCTCGGACCACTGGGGCAATGTCGGTGAATCCAGACGTCTAACGAGCTATTAGCAAATGGCTGACAACGACAAGTTCACCTAGAACTCACAATTTGCGGGAAGATCCTGTCGTTGACGATCTTCTGAGGGAGATTGTCAATCATCAATGGCAGGTTATCCAGGAGACACACTCGTAGTGCTCGATCGGGGTTCCCAAACAGTCGAACGATGACGGGCGTTAGCTTGGAGTTGTACTCGTCCTGAGACAGCTTCGCCCCGATCTTCAGCAGTGCACTCAAGACTTTCGGGCCGCCACCGCCGAATTCGACCGACTTTAATAGCTCTGGAAGCACTTTCATCTTGAAGAAGTCCTCCGGGAAATCATCGGAAAGATTGTCCAGTTCACTGCCACAATCAGCATTCATGTATTCGGCGAACAGGTACGATCACATACTTGATGAAATCCTCCCGTTCCGCCTCTGTCTTCAGCCCCAAGCTGTCTACATCATCGGTCAACCGAATCAACGGGGTCTGGAAGAAACCGCCAGTCTTCTTTCCTTGTTCGACAAAATGCGCCGGGCTGAGTCGTAGTTTCGGGTTGGCTGTGCACAGTCGCTTGTAACTTTGATGTATGGTCGGCGGAATGTTCGTCGTTTTACCCACTTGATCCCCTCCGGTGAAGTTGCCATTGTAGACCTCGTATATGAGAATGCCCAGTCCGTAGGCATCGATCGCCGTTAACGGGTGACGTTTGATGATATCCCACCCACCTTTGACGACCTCCGGAGGTGTATAGCGAGCGGCGTCGGGTACGAGACTTCCGTATGTCTGGATAAGAATCAGTGAAACCGCTTTTCAAAGAGTCCTCCAAGCAATCGACGCACATATATAACCGCTTCTTCGTCATTCATGGAACTCAAGACATCGAAACCGCCCAGCTTCCACTCGCCACTTTCGCTAGCATACACAGACGAGGCTCTCACGACTCCGTGGACAGACGCAGCATCCTCGTTGATAAACTTCAGGGTAGTCTATATTCGAATCCAATTCAGTAAGCCAGCAAATCCTCACGAGATCACACCAACCAGGGAATGAAATCATAAGCCTACCGCCACGGTATGTAATCCCCATTTGGAGATTTCCTCACCCAGGCTCCTGCGCTTGACGTGCCAGGACAGCGGGACGACACGTTCGGTCACGATGTAGATATTCGACTCTGTCTAGATCGTGTAAGTTATGAGTTGCTGTTCCACACCAACGTTCCCCAAATGCCGTACCTCAATAGTATCCAGAACCTTGATAACGCCCGGGTGCCGTAACGTTCGCGATTTTCGCACCGCATTCTTGGCCAGGGGCAGACGAGACTTGTTGGCGGCGATGTCAAAGGTGAATATGCTGCACGACGAACCGTCCTCCTGCACGGCGCAAAGACCAGATCATCGGATTAGCCTCGTTTCATGTGCAAGTCCCGAAATTGTAATTAAACCAGGAGGATCCGCGTACCCGTTTGGTGGCATTATGAAGGGTCCATATCGAATCGGAAATGTCGACTCTGTCACCGAGCGAATAGGGGAACGAGCTACCCTTGGCGATGGCGGACGCGACGGCGGATTTGAGGAAGTCCATGGCCGATGGGGAGAGTATATTCGGGGGCGCTGAACGGGGGCGATTGAGGGTCGAAGGGGGAAATAAGGCAGCAGCAGGAAAACGAGAGAAAGCGATAGACAAATGCGGGCCAGTGAAGACACGAAAAAAGAACCGCGAAAAACAATCCGCCCCCAGGCAGGAAAGAAAGACAGATGGATGTCTTCCCAGACTCTCGGAGTTGTCGAGTCTCTTGTCGCCGCGCTGTGGTACCCCGCCCCAAATCCGGTTTAGGGCCGCCGCCGCTCTCTGTCGGTCTCGATTTCAATTGTTGTTTTGTTTTCCTCTTCCTTCCTCTCGCACCCAGAGTTCAGCACTCGTCGGTCGTCCTCCATTCAAAATGTATGAATGAGGGAGCTCTCTTCAGCTCAAACGCGCATTAGGTGAGCTATAGCTGTCTTTGTTCCTCTCCTCGCTTCCTCCAAAACACTTCAATCTATCCGCCCCCTTCACCCTCCCCCCCAAACGCGTCTCCTATGATGTGAATCTGGTAAAAGGTCAGACCGCGCTGTCCAAACGACACGTCGCATCAAACCCCGAAGGAACTGCCTATCCAGCCCAGCCGAAACGAGGTTCACCCCCAGCCAGAGTCCGCTTGAATCCCGCCGCCATACCGTCGATCAAGGCGGATGCCTACGCTCGCGAAGTTCTTTGGTTTCTTTCCGTCATCTTTCTCCTTCCAATATATCTATGCAGGCACATGTCTTAGATAAAAGGCATGAGGGTCACTTGGCCGCGAGACTCTCGGCGCGACAGACCTTGGGAAGACATGTGTATATTAAGGGCCGTACGGTCCGCAGGCGCCACATTTTGGGGTTTCTGGTCCGCTTTGTCTCTATGAGGAATTTCAGAAACTAATGGCTGTGGCAAACATCGGTCGGGCGAGGGATGCTTTTTTGGTGGGCGCCGGATTCTACTGCGGATGGAAATGACGTGCGGAGGGGACTGGAGGCCGGAAACGAGTGCTGGGCTTCGCCTTGGTTTTGGTAGGATGGCTGTGGAATCGGCAATTCTGAACTGGATCTCGACGGCTGGCACTCTGGATGGGTGCTGTATAGTACCGCGGTTGCGACGTGCATTTTGGCTGGATGACGACTAAATATAAAACTGAAAAGACCTGAGGAGACGCTTCGATTCTGCTACCCCAAACAACCCGCGAACTTAACATTGATTTCTCCTGCTGACCACTTGTCGGAAACAGATATTTAAAAACCCTCTTAGCGCCGGGGACACTGTACATAAATGTCGCAGCATTCTCAATAGCCCATCTACACGCTCTACGATGCGAGTTCCTTAGATCATTTGACTATGTTGAATTTTGAGATAGCGCATTCCTTTGCTCCCCGTCAACTAGCAACTAATCATCTATACTAATTGCCTAACGCCCAATCCTCTCGAAGGACGCAGAAAGTCACCCGAGAAGCCTTTGGGAAGTGCCCGGCAAAAGTACCTGCAACTGTGCCATAGTCATTTATCGCCGTCAGCATCAGATCGTTCTCCACGCGAGTCAGCTACTACCTCCCTGCACCCGCTATCGTAAAACTTCTCTGCCATAGTGGACCCATCACAGGCCTAAAGAAATACACGAGAAAAGAAAAACATAAATGAAACAAAAAGTATCAAAGAATCTCCCCAAACATGATGGCATATACCATTTCACGGACGTGGACGGAGCTCTTGTGGTTTGCTGGGGGTTTCCATTCGCTGGAGATAACCCATAGACCTCTTGGAGTGGTGTATAGTATAGCAAGGTCAAGGTTAATAGAATCACCGACCAATGCGATAGTCTGTAAAAACGTCGTTAAAGCTGCACGAACGGCCAGTCCAGTGATTTGCGACAAGTTGAGAAATTGTATCCCCAGTTCCATTGTCTCAATCCGATGGGAACACTTGATAAAATGATAGGGTAACTGGGAGAATATGCAGTCTAGAACTAGTTAATCCATGTCCCAAATCTCAACCGAGATAGCATTGGGGAAAATAAAAACCACTCACCAGTGGGAGTATCAGATGCCAGATCAGCAGCAGCAGTGCAGAAGGCTCCCCACTGTACCAACCAAGCGTAGTCGCAAACCTCTAAGGCACACATACCTTCCAAAATAAGAGAAACGTGCAGAGAGAAGTGGGCGTGAGTCTGGAATTGCTGCCACCGGGGAACAGAGAATCAGAGAGCCGTTGTTTCGCAGTGCTGCTAAGAGAGAATTGATTCGCTCGCGAGGGCTATGACCCTTTCAATTTCAAGGCCGATGAACGAGAGCGTCTGGCGCACTATGGAGGCCTGGGATGTGGGATTCATTTCGCCTCATCGGCAGCCTCCGGGGCCTGTGGACCAGAGGCAACGGAGGGTGATGGCTGGGAGGCGGCCTGAGGTGGAATTTGAGGTATTTGATTATAGCCATTGCTGGGCGTGCGATGTTGATGGGGCGGGTAATGATGCGCTTGATGAGGGCTAGATTGGAAATGCGGTTGTTGCTGCTGTTGAGGATAGTTTCCCCGGACCGGCGGCACTGGCGACTATTAGCAAAAGCGAAGGGGATATGGTTTCCGTTAGATCACTGTAACATACTGTGCCCAGGCTGCTGGCCGGGATAAACCGGCTGTCCATGTTGGCCGGGGGACATAAACATGACCGGCTGTGGAGGCTGACCAGGTTGGGAATTCTGATGCATCATCATAGGGGCACCCCGACTCGGGCTCGGATAGCCACTGTGCGGCTGAGGGGGGGCATGCTGCGGATACGCATGGCTCGGGTTAGGCGAATACATTTGCATCTGCGGCGTATACGGTGCCATGCCCTGTGGAACACCCATGTAAGGCCCACTGGAAGGTTGCTGGACCATCATGGGGGCGCCACCCATTGCAGGGTTCATGAACTGAGGGGTCCCCGGGTAGTGTCTAACGGGAGCCGGCTGCGGGGGGTTTGGGTAGAATTGCGGCACCGGCTGGCCGAACGCAAGCTGGGCATGCGGCGCCATAGGAGACGGATAGCCGGGCTGAAGACGCGGGGAGGGGAAGATTTGTGAGGACGATGCAGACATCTGCATCCGGTGGGGATCATCAAAATGAGGCGGGCCAGATCCGTGGTGCTGCTGCGGATGCAGATGAGGTCCGTGGGGTGGGCCCGAGGTAGGGGGCATACCCGATGTCGCCTGGGGGAATTGGAACGGCATCTGTGGTTGCTGAGGAACCTGAGGGTTCGATGTCGAACGATTCTGCGGCGAGACAACGGGTGCCTTGAACATCTGATCATGCGTCTTGTCTTCGTTCCCTTCGGCGACGTCCCAGGTGGGGAGGGTCTTGTATGCCGGAGGAATGCCGCCATTGAAGGCGTAGTCCTTGTCCGCCTGTTCTGTGCTTTCTTTCCTCATCCGTTTAATGGGGTTGAACTGGTCGTTGAGAGACGGGCGCTCAGCGAGGGGCCGCAGCTTCTTCCCGCCAAAGAAAGCCGACGGGCTGGTAGCGCGGGATACGGAGCGACCGGGCACAAACGGTGAGGAGTTCGACGAGGCACCGGGGGTGAATGTGCTGGCGGCCGGGTTAGGCTTGAACTCCAGGGCCCGGACGTTGAATTTGGTCGAAGCGGCGGAGTTCGGGGTCTGCGCCTTGTTCGGGCTGGTGATGCCTGGTTGATCAGCGGCCGGTCCGGTTGGGGGCAAGCGGGCATCGTTGATGGGCAGAGGCGCCGGGACTGGTCCCATAGCAGCCCCCTTCCGTTGCTGAAGATTGTCGGCCAGGCGGTGGCCCAGCATCCCAGTCGCTTGACGGCCCTGTTGCTGCATGGCTTGATGTGGCAGCCGCCCACCGGGACCGGCGTGTGGACCGGCCGGGGGATACATCTGACGCCCGCGAGGGTAGGTCGGTCGTTCAGACGGCGCTGCGGGCAGCGTTCCACCGTCATGACGGGCGGTACCAGAACCACGACCAGCAGGCTTCTGCTCGATGCTGGCGGTCGTGGGAGGCGATTTGGATGCAGGCTTGTCGCCCACATGCTGCTGGGCCCGTTGGACGATCTGTTCCTGCTTATGAGGGTCCTTGGCAAGGATCGGGATCAAGTCCTTGGGGACCGGCGTACCAAGCTTGAAGTTCTGCGAGAATTTCATCAGCTCGTTCAGTTTAATGTTCCGGTCATGCGAGGCCTGGTTCCGGCGGCGTTCCTGCATCTTCATTTTCTCCGTGTTGGCGAATTGACGGAAATGATCCAGCACTTCCGTTTCCACGTTCGCAGAAGCATTCTCCGCGGCGGCACGCTTAGGGGCTGCATTGGCAGCTGGCGAGGACTTGCCAGGGATCGGTTTCTGTTCTGCGTCAGCGGCAGCACCTGTCGGGGCCACGGGCGCGGCGGGCTGCACCTGCGGTTTAACAGGTTCCTTGGGCGGCGCGGCGGCAGGGGTCCCACTGGCCGCAGATTGCGCAGCAGCTTGACGGCGAGCAGGTGGAGTATACTTGTTTGGCTGTCCCGACACCAAGGGGGGGAAGTTCTTTTCATCACGGCGGACACCGCTGTACTTGTCTTCCTCGTCACCGCCCTCGGCCGTGGCCAGCCCTCGTTCCTCCCTCATGTGAGCATTCTCCGTCTCGACACCCTCGATCTCGCGAGCGATACGAGCGGCAGCTTGCTCCTTCTGCCTATAAGTCGGGTCGGATCGATCAATCCGAGTGGTATAGATATTCTCGTCGTAGCTACTGGTGGCACCAAAGAGTCGAGCGTTGGCTTCGAATTGATCCCAGCCGGCCGACGCCGATGCGCCTTCCAGCGACAAGTCGACGTCCGTGTCTGCAGCGGGTTCCCACCGTTTCAGTGTCCGTTCACGCATCGCCAGGTTTCCGGAAATATCAGCGTCGGTTCTAAACCCACTCGAGGCACCTAAACAATACAATCAACAGGGATCTTAGAGTAGACAGAGGCCATGTGAACCAACCATTAGAGGGTTTCGCGATGACTTCGGAGGTGGAGACATTGGCAACCGCAATGTCTGCCACATCACGTATGTCAAACGACACCGTGTGATCAGGCGCCGTTCCCATATACGGGCTTGCCGTTTCACTAACGCCGTTTGCCCGCTTCTGCTCTTCTTTTTGTTGCCGCTGTACCATCTTAAGGGCAAAGGAAGAGTCGGTCGGCTCAAGAGACGAAGAGGAAAAGATTCCATTAAATTTATCTCCGTTTTTCGTGGTAATAGTCGCAGTCAAACCCTAACAACGATAAGCATTCAAACAACAAACAATGCGGACTTCTGAGCAAAGAAAGAGGAAACCAGGCTTACAATAAAGCTGGTGACCAAGAAAACGAGGCGGTCGTGTGCATGGTTGTCGGGCGTGTTCGATTCCTTGGGAGTCGGTCTGGGGGAAGGAGACTGTTTCTGAGACATATTTCCGTTCTGCTGCGTGTACGAGGATCTCTGGGTAATCGGATTTGTGCCCTGGGTCCACGCCCGCTGGGAGTTACTGCGCCTGCATGGGAAGAAGCGAGAGTTAGTTCGAGTGCATCCAAGGCCCTGGTGAGTGCTGCAGTCTAGATTGCAGGGAAATTCGATTGGTCCATGTGCAAAGATAAAGTCGGAAGCATGGAGCTCCGAGACGCACAGAGGATTGCTTGAAGGGGAAAGGGCAGGAACATTTAAAAAAAAAAAAAAAAGGCAAGAAAGATGGAAGACCACGCAAGCGAAGGAATCGCACAGCCAATTGGAAGAATCGATTGGGCCTCGCAAGCATCAAGAACAAAAAGGTAAGGGGATCCCACAGCGACGGTCTGCCGGGGAACAGGCGGTGAAAGTTGATTGAGAAGCAAGAGCAAATAAATAGAGCAGTCAAGGAATGGCAAGCGACGAATGAACAACACAAAGCAACGTACCTCTGTCCCCCATCGAGAGGACTGCCCGACTGTCGTCGACTGCCGTCCGACGCCTTGGTGCTGGCGCTGGGCCTCAGCGAGGGTCTCGCGCTTGGATTCTGGATGGATGCATTGCCGGTATTGCCAGACGCACTGTTGGCAGTTGACATGGAGTTGGCGGTAGAAGCCATCTGGCTATGGATTGTCCGACAGGACACTCACTCCGGTCGTGGAATTACACACGACGCAAAGCGATGAAGCAAGATGGAGTGGCGGAAGTTAGAGGCAGGCACGAAGCCACGGCGCACCGTCTGCGCTCTCAAAGAACGCGGTGGTCTAAGCTGGGGGGCGTAGGTGGGAGAAGGAGAAACGGGCGGGGAGGGACGAGGAAATGACGAGAGGAAGGAGGGAGGGACCGAGAAAAAAAGGAACGAGAAAAATAAACTGGAGTTCAAGGTCCAAGAAGTGTGATCCCAGAAGGGAAAGCAACAAGAAGATGGATTGGAAGATGCGAAAAGCAGCAATCACGAAACGAGAAAGCCGCAGTGGACAGGTCACGGGACCTCGAAATGGGAGGGAAGAGGGGAAGGAAGGAGGGAGAAAAGACAGGCCGAGAACGAGGATCCAGACACAGCAAGTAGTAGTTAAGAATAGAAGGGTAGTTAAACGGAATCAGATCGAACAGAAAAAAAGAAATTAAATAAAAAGAAAAAGAAATAATTTCGGCCGGGTGGATTCCAAGAGGAGGGGGGAGAGCTCCAGAAGGGAGAGGGAATAATAATGGATGATGGACGATGGTCCATGAGAAGGTATGGGGTGAGGGTGAGCCTGAGGCATTTCCATGGTTCCGTTGGGCGGTGGCCCGCTAAGAGACCCGCCGGGGAATGTCTTCTTCATCCTGTCTGTCTCTCTAGTCTCTACAGAATCAGACAGACAATGATATGATGGTCAATTCTAAGCTGACTATCCTGCAGGCCTGGTCATGATTCATACGCTTTAAACATGGAATCAATCTCATTCCCACCCTTACTCCCTACGCCACTTCCTCTCAGCTGTGTGCGTGTTCCACTCGCTACGGAGACACACCGTGTCGCCTCACTCCACCTCCGACGCAGACTTATTTGCCAATTTGGTTAGAATGTGAGCCTATGAGATTGAGGACCGAGAAGCCTTGAGCCGTGTGCATGCCTGTCATCCTCCACTGGGTTGGTCGCTATGGCTTAGCAGCAGCTAGCACCGAGGCTAGCGAGGCACAGAAGACTTTCCTCGCACGCCAATGCTGAACGCACCCTTGCTGCATGGGACTTCTGCGTATCCGGTACAGCAGGTCTCGATCTTGTTCAAACCCTAAAAAGATAAATCTATCAAATCAATTTATCAACACTCCATAGATCCACCCGATCCGATTGCTTTTGACATGTGTTCTGTACCAATACAAACCTCTTTGTCGGTAAAGCAGTCGTCAATGGGACCCGTCTAGGAATTGACAACCCGGCGGGAACCCAGATTACCTTAGTCCTCCTACCTGACCAAACCCGAGCAAGGGTCAGTCATCCCGGTGCCAGCACATCTGGCCCATGTTGAAACATCGAAACGCTTCCCATTTCCTTCGCCCCCCACTGGACGAGGTGAAGACGATCCCTAAGGAGTTTAGTACCGCCTGGTGGGTTAAACGGATCGTCATTGAATGGAGCCCGGGCATGGTGGCAGGTTCCTCCTCTGGTAAAGTCGCTCGATACTTTGGTTGTATAACGTCTGGATATCAGGACCTTGTTTCCATGGCACTCAGTATCCCGGACTTAGGCCACTATTACATCGTACAACCAGGGTTTTACATCATTCATCGGGAGGACCTAGGTCCTCAATGTTCCAACTTACCACTGCAGATACATCATTGTTGAGGCTCCTTAGACCCTCACATTGTAGTGTAGGAGCTTGTACTCCGTAGACAGGCTGAAAACTAATGCGATGGCCGGGGCCGCGCTAATAGGGTTAAATTTAGATACACAGGCCGAGCACTCAACACGAGGTTTTAGTCCACGTTGACCAATGCAGAGGGGGGGGGAAGGCATGATAGGAGAACTTCAATGTTGAACGCGGAAAACGATGACAACTGAATTGAGAAATAGAAAGAAATATCAACGTCGAAAACTGACTCGAGTGGCTGGTGGAGCCCTGCGACCCGGGGGGCGCCTTTGGCGTGAGGGTAACCACTAAGTGTAAGGAAGTTACGCGGGTACCAGTCAACCCAAGTATTATTAGGTACCTACAGCGGTTCCTCCAGAACAACTGTGAACTAAGAACTTATCGCCGGCAGCCTGAAAAGAGGCTGGGCTAAACTTCCCTCGTCGGGATCATCCTTCTTCTTCTTCTCCTTCCTCTTCTTCTCTTTCCTCCCCCTTACACTTCTTGATTCACGTTCCTCATCCGACTTCGTCCTTCCTTACTCTGACTCTCACTCCCTGCATCTCACCCCCTCTCCCGTTGTCCCGGTTATCCCGCCAGCAATCATTCATTGTCCTACCCTTTTTAAAGCGAGGGAAAAAAAACCCCCCCGTAATCCCCTTCCCACATGCAGTCCGGCTCGAGCATTTCCTCTCGCTCCCAGCGAAGTCCCTCAGCCCAACATTTTCCTTCGGGTTCCGGGAGCAGTATTGAATCCGCCATGACTTCGCAGTCTTCTGCACCGCGCAGTTCATCGAGTTCCGGAAGGTCGCAATCTAGAAGTGCCGTGGTAAGTTCACGTCTGGCGATGATCGGAGTACAAGTCACAACCCCGACCGCTTTCGGTCGCGTGCGAGCGAGCCCGCACGAAGTGTCCCATCGCGAATGTATGGTCATATTATTTTCGGCTCTAACCTCCTTTCTGTTGAATAGCCCGATAAGCAGATCTCACAAATCGAAAAGAGTGTAACGCACCTCCTGGTGGCCACAAAACAACTGTTGGAAACGTTAACGCAATGGTCCCGCACGCAAGCCTCCGAGAACGAGGTGTCTGACGTGTATGTGCGGCTGGGCTATGAATTCAACCTTGCTTGTCGCGCCTTCAATGCAATCGGGGTCGATACCTCCGACTTGGGTCCCGTTCCCGACCTCCTCCGCACCATCCTCGAAGATACCCTCAGTCAGGATGCATCCCCACAGAGTCTCGATCGTTATCTGCCACGGATTCGCGACATCATCATCAATCTCCTACATGGCCTCAAGAAGAAACAGGCTCGCCTACGCTCTCGGCAACAACGGGAAGAGTCGCGAACCCTACCGGGTCGCCAGGCGAGTGCGGGAAGCATCTCTAGTGGACAAGCGGCGATGAATCAGGCTTACGAGGAAACGGCTTCGACGGTTTCCTCGCCGAAACGCCCCGGTCGTCGATATGGAAGCAACGGCTCGATCGAAGACCCGCCGCCATCAATGGCTCGGGCTTCTCCAACCCCGTCTGGACCCGGTGGTTCCAGCTATTCCGAACGAGAAGCGTCGCGACGAGAGGCACAGACGATCTTGTCTCAATCCTCACCCTCCGAGGTCACGGCTGCCAAGGCCCCCGAATCGAATAACGCCAACGGTTTTCCCACTCCTCCACCCCCTCCGCCCCCGAAACAAGACGATGCCATCGGCGCATTGCAAAGAAGTGGCGAGTTGGAGCGCCGTGCCTCTCGAAGATTCTCCGCCTATCAGATACAGAAACACCTCGGTACTTCCTCCAACGGAGTCCCTGTGCTACCTACCCAGAATTCTCCCATCCCCAATCGAGGCCGCGACGTTCGGGAGTCCTTGAATGCGGTGCGCCTGCGGGGGTCCTATGCTCATGGCAGACAACGTTCGACCAACCGCGCCAACGATGCCGCCAGTGCCAAAAGTGCCCAGCCTGCGGCGGCCCCTAATGTTCCTAAGATCCAGGAAGAGCGCCCCTCACCTCGGGGTCCGTCTCCCGTAGAGCTGTCGGCCGTGGGGTCAGACGAGGTCAAAGCTGCGGAGGAGCGATCTCAACCTCGCATCGGCAAGGATGGACCGGGTGCTGCTCCAGTTGGGCCGCCGCCGGAGCTGCCTCGACCACCCGAGGAACCTCTGCTCGACGAGGCATTTGAGCCTGAGAAAGGCGCTGTGGATGCCGTCGCTGCTCCCACAACGCCGAAGGCCGAACATCGACAGCCTCAGACGGCCACCTCTACGCCTCCTCAGTCTTCTCAATTGGCCGCCGAGCAACCGTCTCCGGGCAAGGAACTAACACTATTCCTACAGTACAAGAGCAAAATCAAGAAGTACGTGTTGCCGGAGGGCTATACCGGCTTGACCATTGGGCGACTGCAGCTAGCTTTCATCGAGAAGTTTGCCTGGAACACGCACAACAATGGCGTCGATCTACCCGAGATCTATATTCAAGACCCAGTTTCGGGTGTTCGCCACGAGTTGGAGGATCTCAGTGACGTCAGAGACCGTTCCGTCCTCGTACTGAATGTCGACATCCTGGATGAAGTGAAGAAGCACTTTGACGACGAGTTCGGCGGCGTCCGCCGTTTGATTGAGGGTGTGAAGGGTGCTCTGGACGGACAGGAAACCATGATGCAACGCGTTTCGGACCGTCAGCTCGATGCCGCCAAGGAGATGGCCCGCCTCGCTGCAGCGCCGCCGCCGGTATCCAATGTTCCTGCGGAGGGGACCACCCGCAAGGGTCCGATCACGGGAAGTGACAGTCAGCTTGCGGAGCTTCAGAGCCTTCGACGCGATCTCGCTGTGCTGCGTCAGACGTATTCGAATTTCTCTTCGGATATCGCCACCTCCATGAGTGCCATCCGCACCAAAGCGAGCAGCATCAAAACTGTGGCGGCCGACGTCTCTGTGCCGTCATTCGAAGGCGACGCGGGTCGTGCGCGAGTCAATTCCGGGAAGAAAGAGCTTGCCGAGGAGTCGGAACGCCTTGTCGTGCGCGTTGATGACCTACAAGACTTGGTGGAGGATCTCCGGAAAGACGTGGTTACTCGCGGGGTTCGACCTCTGCCGCGCCAGCTGGAAGGGGTCAGTAAAGATATCAGTGCCGTCACCAAGGAGATCAAGAAGATGCAGGACTTCCTCAAGCGAGAGAAGCCTATCTGGACCAAGATTTGGGAGAAAGAATTGCAGATGGTGTGTGAAGAGCGTGATCAGCTCACTATGCAGGAAGATCTTGCCGCCGATCTGCAGGATGACTTGGAGAAGGCTGCCCAAACCTTTGGTCTAGTTGAACAAGCTACCAAGCAGCAGGCAATGCAGAACAATGCTCCTGAAGGTGTCACCTTACGCAGCACTTCACGAAACGTGGTGATCAACCCCGCCGTAGATCCCATGAAAGCCAAAGACGGCGTCCTAGGGGAGGTGCGAGCTTTACAACCCAATCACGAATCTCGTCTTGAAGCCATCGAGAGGGCCGAGAAAGCACGCCGGAAGGAGCTAGAGACCCGGCGGATCGGGCTCTTCCAGAAAGAGCTGGGTAAATTTGTTGAGGAGGGCAAGTTGAAGAAGAGTGGCGGCGTTGAGGAGACTGAGCGACTCCGTAAAGCCAAGGATGACCGCATCCGCAAAGAGGTCTGGGAAAGACAGCAAGCGCGCGCAGCGGAAATTGAAAAAGCGGCGGCAGCTGAGGCAGCAGCTTCGCAACCCCAGGAACAGTCTGCCACCGACGACGCTGCGGACAAAGATAGCGAGGCGAACGCTGCCGAACCAGAACCCGCGAAGTCCGAGGATGAACAACCGCCAGCAACAAATGAGGCTGCCGAGAAAGACACCGAGAAGGATGACAGTAGTGTCAAGTCTGAGACGCACGAGGCGACGGACGAGTCTAACAAACAGGATGAGTCCTCCAAGAAGGACGACGCGGGAGACCCCGAGACCAAATAGCTCGCGGGGTACGCTGAGAACTCACGTTCGAAGCTTTCCACCGGACTGTTGCTAGTGTGCTGGATCTTATGTCTCTTGGAAATCATCTTCTTCACAACCGTTCCCCGTCTGTATTCTCGTCCATTTCCATTCATTTTATTCATTTCCTGTGTGGGTCTTTACCTGTTCATGCATAGCATTGTCTAGACTAATTGTTGCCGGTCCTTTGAGCCTGTTTCCTTTCGTTGTTTCCCACCGTGTCTTTCTTTCTTCCTTGTTTTCTTTGTTCATGTTTGTTCGGTTGCTTGAATACAACCTGTGCAAGTGCTGGTTTCTTTGGTACCTGAAGATTTTGGGTTGTCCCCGGTCTACACTGGAAATGCAACCATTACCTATGCATTGCTGACGATACCCTGCCACGGTTTGTGGCCTGTTATTATGACTCTTGCGATGATACCTTGGGGAATATCGAATCCTGTTCCCTATCTATCCCATTTTGTCTTCTATACTATATTCTTTTGAGCTTCTTTTATAGCGATGGGATATCATCACGTATTAGCCTGTTTGCGATGTACAGCTACTGGTATAGAGTGTAGAGCTTATCTGAAATCCCCGCCTTGACCTCGAGCAGAAGGAAGGAGCGACTGTGAGACAGAAGGAACCATTTATCTGCACTTCCCTCGCCTTCATCCTCCTACAAACACAGACTTACCTTGACATCTTACTTAGCAAATCCCTTCATTCTTCCCACTTTACCGTTAGCCATGGCTCCACCGCTTGTTAGGCCATTGTCCGCACCCAACCCTCCAACCCCACGACTGGGGGTGTCAAACGCCTCGAATACATCGGCAGATAGCCAGGTTGGAAGCGGCGTGTCCAACGTCTGCCATTTGCATTTATACGATGCCCCTACGGCTGAATTAATGCAACGTCTATTCCCAGATAAACAGAGTTCCCCCATTGATTACCACCGAGAGCTGCGCATACGCGGCGTGATCGTACATGACGAAAACGATGAAGCCCACCCAAGTGACTGGAATACGCTTCAGAGCTATCTCAGCTCTAACGAGGGCCGAGAAGAGCTTGACTTACTCTGTGTCCGAGGGGCTCGGCGAATGCTCCACTTGATGGACGACAATGAGCTCGAAGGAGTACTGCTTTTTCTTCTTTCGAACTTTGGGGCCATGTGCGAGAAAGACGACGTTGTGAAACTGTGCCGTCGAAAGGAGTGGAAAACGATCCCCTTACCCTGGCGGGGTGCTGAGGCAGCTGAGCTTCCGACGCTGTGCCCGGATCTGACGTTTGGACACGGAGGAGGAAGCGACCTCATCCCCGCGGGCTTACATCGGGTGATCTCTCCATTTTTTACTCCCATTCCAGAGGAGCCCAGCCTGTTGCTGCCGTGCGTCACGGTTTACGTGAAGGGCGGTGACGATGAGCACATCAGGCACATGAGCCAGCACGCTGCCGCCATCATGCTACGGAACATGGTGGAACTCAGTCTAGTAATCATGCCGTCACGGCTGCTGAAAGAGATGTTGAGTTTGGAAAATCGAGTCAGCGTGCTGACAGTGAGCGTATTGAGTTCCTCGATGGTTCTAGCCTGCCACTGGTTAAAGCGAGACATCGTGCTGGGCAATGTCGAGTATCATTCACGCGACATGCAGTCTTGGAACCTCAATGATCAGGACCAGATGGCAGATAGCTTCAACTACATTTTTAGGGCCATTCGATGGGTTCTCAACAAGAACCGCTCGTGGGTGATTGGTAGATTGGATCAGCTTATATGGGATGGAGGTTTTGATTAGAGGGGCCTCGGCCACATTCTTTGATGTTGGCAGAACTGCCATTCGACTGACATTTTGTCAATTGGGTGCATTGCGCAATATCTAACATCGCTTGACTGGACTGGTTTGATTCACCACTGTTGGTTCGTATACTTTCTTCTAAGATATCACTACTAGAAGTCGAATCAATATAATCAGCGCAGGCATTCTGGTGGAAGAACCCCGATAGTATAGAGACAGAAAAGGTAAATCTGTAAGAGTAAATCGAAGAGAGAACTTTTACTATCTAAACACTTAGCCATAAACTCGCAACCACAGAAACGAGAATAGATAGTCTAGACATAAAGCACCGTCACCATCACCAAACAATTAAGGTATCTTGCCTCCCATCCATCAATAAAGTACCCCATCTCGACATCCCGAGACTACATACAAGCATGTACATAGGTAGCATATCTTTCGTACAACTCACCCCATCCCACATTCCTCTCTATATCCCCAACCAATCACCACAACCTACCAAACCCCCAACCCAACGAATCAATTATACAAGCATATCCACAATTATAAGGAGGAAGCAACAGCCGAAGAAGATATAAACCAGAAGAAAGGAAAGAGCGAGAGGGCCTTGATGGTTGAAACAGCTCAATCAAAGCGGCATGCCCCATCTCGGCGCATTAATAATAATACCCATCAGACAGCCCGCCACGATACCTGTGACCGGCAACGTGATGATCCAACCGAAGTAGATCCACGCGATCATGCGCCAGTTGATGGTGCGCCAGGTGCCGTTGCAGAGACCCACGCCGACGGTGGCGCCGGAGATGCATTGCGTGGTGGAGACAGGGAGTTCTGGATTTCCGGGGACGGGGTCAGTGTTGTGCATATGTGTATGTGTGGCTTTTCTGGGTTGGGGAGGGATAAGGATGATTAAGGGAAGGGAAGGAAAGATGATACGTACTCAGTCTCGTGGCCATGATGATCGTCACTGCCGAGCCGAGTTCCATGGAGAATCCACGCGAAGGCGAGTGCAGCGTGATGCGGTTACCCAGGTTGCGCATGATGTTGTAGCCGTAGGTCCAGAGACCGATGGAGATGGCAGCACCACCGAAGGCACTATTTTATGATATTATTAGACAAATTGTGAAGTAAGGGATGGGAGAAGATGTTGCTTACAGGATCCAGTAGGGGACGGGACTCTTAGATTTGAGTTCGTTGGTAGACCAGATGAAATAGATGGTAGCGTAGGGGCCAACGGCACTGCGTTCATCGGTTAGTAGGTGGAAGAAGTCATATAGAGGGATCAGGATGGGGGAGCTTACTTGGAGACGTCGTTGGCACCGTGGGTGAACGACGCGGTAGCGGCAGTCATGATCTGCAGGAACGAGTACATGTACTCGGCCCGGTTATCGTAGTGTTTGGCGTGGGCGTGCGTCATTTCGATATCTCCGGTCAAGATGTTACGTTTCTTCTGCAAACTAATGACATCCTTCTCGACACCGCGGAAGAAGAAGCGACGGAACTGCCAGAAGAGCATGACAGGGTGGAAGGTGCCCTTGCCCTCGGGACGGGGGCCGATGAAGCTGAAGGGCGCGGGCTCGTTGGTCGAAGGGGGCGCACTGCTGGACGGCTCAGATTTTTCGGCGGCCGTGGATGTGGTATGGCTTTCCTTGTGGATCTCGGTGCCATTCTCGGTGGTTTGCTCAGTGCTGCTTTGTTCAGCGGCATGTTCAGGGTCTGTCGGGGTGTTCCGCTCCGCCTGCAGCTCCTCCATGGTCTTGTGGCCGCGGTAGTAGTCTTGCACAATGGCATAGCCTTCAGGGGCAGGGGGCACCTCGCCGCGACGCAGCACCAAAGGACCCGTGAAGACGTGGTACCATCGCAACTGCCAGTCACCCTTGATGATGCGGCGATGGAGCCAGGGAAGGAAGAAGATGGCGACAATGAGCGCTACGGCACCCCCGACACCAAAAATGACTCCAATGACCTCGGCATTGGTGAGATCGATTCTACTTGAGCCACCCTTCCACACGATCAACACTAGTTTGAACTGTGATCAGTCTATTAAATCGCCAATGAAGGAAACAGTAAGCGTAGGCAGACTCACTAGTCAGAAGAGCGGAGGTAATGCCAAAGTATACGGGAATGGAGAAGAAAGCTCTGACAACGGCGTTCTCATGCAACATGACCCCGTACTTGGTGAACAGGAAGATGATGGCACCGAAGCAACCCGAAAGGACGGGGGCAATGATCCAGGCCAGAAAGACCTGGACCACACCGGAGTTGACGTCTCCTCCCCACCACTGTATACCGTCGGCACCCACCGCCGCGATACCCATACCGAGCACGCCGCCCAGAATAGAGTGCGTTGTAGAAACCGGCATACCGAATTTGGTGGCAACGGTAAGGTAGATAGAAGAGGCGCACACAGCGCACACCATGCCCAGCATGAGCATGGTGGGTTCACCTTCGAACAGGTCCACGTCAACGATCTTGGTTCGAATGGTATCTGCGACACGGGCTCCGACACCGATACTAGATGGGTAAGATTTGCGATTAGCTGGGTTGTCGAGATTTGCACTACAACATAATCGTACCTTCCACTAAATTCCATAACCGAACCAATGACCATAGCTTGCCAGTACGTCAGGGACCGCGAGGAAACGGAGGTAGCAAAAGAGTTGGCGACATCGTTGGCACCGATGTTCCACGCATCGAGGAAGGCAAAGATGGTGCCGAGGGCGAACAGGTAGTCAAACTGGTGCAGGGCCATGTTGACCGTGGAAGAAAATAGACAGTTCAGGGAAGCAATCTCTCAAACGAACGGAGAGAGCGATGGGGGTGTTTGTCAGATGTTTATATACGGCAGAACATAGTGACAAGGACAGGCATGGGAGGGCCAAACTACGCGAGGGCGAGTCAGTCGACTCAGGCAAACAGTACGGTGACATGGGCAGACATCGCGTAGACAGGGATAGTATGAGACAGTAACAGATTGGTTAGTACAGGGGCGCAACTCCGTATAGGCCAAGAAAAACCAATATAAGAACAATATTCTCGGCGGCCTTGGCGCCCGGGATGCCAATGCCAAGTCTTCCGCTCCCTGACCAGACGATGACGGCCAATCACTGGCGACAGATGAGGAACGTGGGCCGCAGTCAAGCTTACGGGGGTTCGTTTGGCGACGCCAAGGCATCCCTTGGCATCAGCGGTATGTCCTGATTCCGCTAGTGCTCGGGAGACGTTGGACCAGTCTGCGCCGTGCTCGACGGCATGTGCTGCATCGGAGGAGGCGACGATACGAGGGTGGAAAGCAACAGGGAAATTCCCCGACGCAGCGCTGGCATTTCCGATGCACCATGTGGTCGTTTGATCGCGCTATCGCTCGGTCTGGGCCTGTTGTATGCCTCTTTGCAGTCGCTGGATGTAATCCACCGCAGCCTCGAGCAGTTCGACCTGAGCAAGTTGAAAATGCAACATTTAGCTGATTGGGCCACAGAAAGACTTGGGGGGCCATGAGGGTGGGAAGTAAGAGATGGGGTTTTCGATGTGCCAATGCCACACCGCACGCGCTGACCTTGGTCGCCCCTTTCCCTGCGTGGTCGACGCCACCGTCCCGTAGCACCTGGGCCATTTGCTCAAATGCCCCTTTCAGACGGTCTCGCTGGTTCTTTTGAGACTGGGCATGTTTCTTGCGTCGGAAATCCCCGGATCCCGAGGTTCCATCAGGAAACGTGATTAGAAGTCGGCCTATGAAACGTCAGTTGGAGGTTCGAGGCAGACCTATGGTCGGAAGGTAAATGAAGTGATAAACGAAGTGGACTGACCTTCCTTGGGGCGGAGCTGAACATATCTTTTGCCGTTGGGAGGGGAAGATGAAGAGGGTACCATGGCTGTGGTTTGCTCTTTTGCTCTTTTGCTCTTTTGCTCTTTTCTTCTCTTTTGGTGAAACTAGAGTCTGGAGGACTGGGCGGGTAAGGACCATATATGTTTCTCCCGCATCGTCGCAGTAGTCATCCACACCGACTATCTGTGTGGCTTGTCTCGCATTTAAACATAGCCTGTCAGTTACTCCTCATCCCGGAGAAACGGTTATTTCGATATTAAAGTCCGTGCTGTTCCTCTCCATCGACGTGCATCTCTAGGCTATTGCGAGATCCTTCTCGCAGAGAGTATGACCCCATTTGGTAACTCGTGGGTTTGCATTCCGACATCCATCAGCTGGCGCGAAATTGAGTCGGTTTACTGGCCACTGTTATACAGCCATACCATATTTGGGCCCATGTTGTTTGGTGGGGTTGTCTCCAATCTGCGAGTTGCATGCCACCTAGGATGCAACCCTGTAAAACAAGCCATCCTAATTCAATGGGCACGAGATGTCGAATCCGGGATTCCATTTTCCACGGAACCGAATGACCTTGGAAGGTCTTTAATGGTGATGGTACACACAGGTCTGCCATCAAGCCATGTCCCTTCGTGTTGACTACCAGCGGGTGGTGTTTGCATCCTCGCTCGCTCTGGCTAGAACAGACCGGGTCTGTGTCGAGTTGGCAGAGAAATTAGTAGACTTGCTGGGGTATATCACACTAGTATGTTCCGTTTGCTGTAACCCACACCTCACGATGGCAGGAGTGCAGGACATGATGGGCTAGTACGGAGTACATAACTTCCCCACAGAGCCGTTGCAGATCATGGTGCTGGAAGGGGCCAGTCTATGGAACCGTTTGATGGTTTCGACGAGATCACGAATGACCAGTGCCTAAGTAGCCGGATTGTATTGGCTAGAGAGAGCAAGACTTGACTTGATTGGTGCTAGAGATTAAGATTAAGATGTCCAACGATCATTAAGGACAGTGGAGAGCCACGTGACATGGAGATCCTGTGGAAGCGATGGATGTTGAATGTTGTGTATTGGGTGGCCGGTGTGGCCACTTATCTAAGATATCTAGCTTACTAAATGATGACTAAGCGAGGTCGAACCCCAGGGCAGGCGGAAGGGTACGTCCCTGTGTTCCAACACATCCCACAGGATACGCGCTAGTCTCAAATAGTCCAGTACCGATTAGTCTCATTCCGGTCTAGTCTTTGATGCCTGGTTGAATGCCTGGCAATCATTAAACTGCCATCTTATGATAAACATAACATCGAATCATCAAAAGGGATGGGCATTCTTGTATCCTTCAACTACCTAAGTTGCAAAGCCAACATACGCAACTCACGTTCAACCCTCGTCTTTCGCCTACTTGCGAATTTCACATAGCCCTTATGTCTAATGAGATTGAAATGAAACCATCTGAGGTTGAATTCCTCGAAAAGCTGAAGGAGAGTAAGTACTCGTTGGTTTTCAAAGTCCGTTTCCGGGAAAGGATATGTGTCATGAAAGTATTAAGTGTAGGGATTCTCATCCACTTACCGGCTTCTTGCTTACAATTGAAGTATCATGATAGGGGGCCGTCTGAGTTCGATCCCCCTGACCGCGAAGTCAATCTCTTTGTTTCCGAGTCTACCGCATACCATCGAATGAAATTGAAGGGCTTGTGCAAAAGGGGCGTTATCCCAAACTTTTACGGGACAATTAGAAATATTCAACCGACTGTTTGGCCAAATCTTGACATGTTCCTTGAAGACAGACTGTCACCCAATGCCATCCTTATCGAGTATATTCCAAACCTGCAGCCAATGGGCCTATGCAACTTTTCAAAAAAGCGCCTGGTTAAACTCCGCGTGATTCTTGGCGATATCCATAGGGCAAAAGCTCTCTATGGTGATCCGAAGCCGCGTAATATAATGGTATCATTAGCGGAGTACGAGAGGGTACTCTGGATAGACTTTGATTCCGCCCAAACATTTTCAGAGGGTGATCTTTCACCAAAATAAGAGAAATGGATCGAAGAAGAGGTTGAGATGATAGGTTATTTTGTTGATGCGTTAGTAAGTTCTAGTGTTCTAGCTAGCCACAGCTTTTGCTGACTGCCAAATAGGCTCAAGATTTCAAGGAAGGCAGGTTGAATCGCAAGATTTCGTACTATTACGACTAGTATAAGTAGGCAAATAAGCCTGGCTGTATTATAGTACTTTCTACACCATGTAAGAACTTTTATCGGCGACATTGGTCTAAGTCTAAAAGAGGTGCTAAACCGGGTGTAGAGGATTATCGTATCATGCAACTAACACAAGAGGTGATATTCATAGCACGCTAAGTGCAAATATGCTCCTGTAACCCGTGGAGCTAGAAGTTATGTGAGTATATACTCTGGAAGCAGACATATATATACTGAAAACAAAGTCAGTGTATTAGATGATATTAACTATACAGAATCCTGAGTCCCGGGGAAACTCAAATATTGTTTTCCTGCGATCTTTGTACCGAAGACTGTTTAGTTTCAGGAGAAAGAACTGCTCCTTGCGTAGATGTTAGTTGTCAAAAACAAGGCCTTGTCAATTATGTATCTTCATGCAAGGGGTGGGGATAAGTAGCGCAGGAATGGCCATACAACTACCTCATACAGATATGATATCATATCTGAGTTTCAATTTCCATACCTTTGAGTGTGACTTGTAGATCGGGGTATTCCAGACAGGGGTAAATGGATTTTTAACACGTTGCACCAACCTGCCCCTTATATACTTCTGTAAGAGAGAAATGCCCAGGAGTAAAGAGAGCAGTAGGAAAACAAAATCTCGCTTGTCTTTCTCCGTGCAATGGCAAAAGCTGCGGATCACGATCTGGAGCACGTTCTGTCTGAGCATGGGCTGACCTTGACGGAGGACGGTCGCCATGTGCGCTGGGCAAAGACAAATAAAGACCATCCAAGGAATTGGCATCCGCTTCGAAAAGCCTATGACTTTAGTATGGTTTTTGTGTTGGAAGTTTTTACGTAGGTGGTTTTTCTATCTTATTGGGCAAAGGGAGGGAGAAGGAGAGGGAGAGGGAGAGAGAATAGTTAGTCAGATGAGCTTACATTATCTTTCGATAGAACTGCAACCAGTACAGCTGGAGTAAGTGTTCTTTCTTCCTTTTGTCAGGTGTTCAGTCCGAAAGATCTAATTTGGGTATCTAGGCAACAGCTGCAAATCATGCTCGCGATCAATTCCATATCGACGTGACTCCTTCTATTCTTTACTTTGTCACAATGTGAGTACCAGACCAATTCATTGGAACTGGAGATCGACATTGAACCTGCCCACTTTAGGTACCTACTCGGTCAAGCGATGGGATGCGTCGTGTTCCCACCCTGCTCGGAATCCTTTGGTCGCAAGTACATGTACGTCTGGAGCACTGTCTTCTACTGCATCTTTTGCGTCATCATTGCTGTGGTGCCTTCGCCTGCCGCCGTTGCTGTTGGACGATTTATCTCGGGCTCTCTGTCGGCCGTGCCAAGTGTTGTCGTCAATGGAACCATAGAGGATATGTTTAATGCAGACACTCGCATCTGGATTGTTTTTATGAACGCCATTTCTACGAACATAGGGCTGGCGGGTGGTCCGATCATGAGTGGTTACATTACCACGACCTTGGGGTGGTTCGATTTCCGTCTCATCGTATGTATATGCAGAAAGGATTAGCTAACTGAGTGTGACAGGCAGTGGGTGTTTTATATCGCAGCTATTGTGACCGGAATTCTCGCCGTCCTGATGTTCACCATTAAAGAGTCGCGACCGACATTGCTGCTAGCCCGCAAGGTACAGAAACTGCGCGATCAAACAGGAAACCAATCCCTAGAAGCATTTAACCCCGACCACGTATCTGACATGATGACTTTTGTGCGCCTCTCGCTGTTTCGACCCCTGCAGCTCTTCTTCACCGAGCCCATCGTCTTTACGGTGGCGTTGATGAACGGCACCTGCATGGCTCTGATTTACCTCTTCACGGAGGCCCTTCCAATTATATACCCTCTATTCGGGTTCACGGAAGCACAAGCCAACCTACCCTTCGTGGCTTTTAGTCTAGGTATATTTCTCAACATTCCCGCACGGTTCCTCGACCGACGACTCCGTGCCAAACTACGGAAACAGGGCCACGTTGCCGGACCGGAGAGTAAGCTGATCGGACTTCTTCTCGGAGCCCCCGTTCTCGCCGGCGCACTGTGGCTCTTTGCATGGACGATCCCACCCATGGTTCCAGACGTACACTGGATTGTGTCGGTGTTGGCGTTATTCTTCATCGGGTTCGCACTTAACGAGTTCGCTACAGTCTACGCGGGCTATATCGCGGACAGTTATTTGAGTTATGCCGGTAGTGCACAGGCAGCGTTGAGTATGCTCCGATCGCTGATGGGGGCTTTGTTTCCCCTGTTCACGCCCAAGATGTTCAATTCGCTGGGGAACAATGTCGCAGTGTCGGTGTTGGCGGCCGTCGCGACGGTTTTCTGTGCGGCACCAGTGTTGTTTAGTCGATACGGTGTTTCGTTGCGGAAGAGAAGTCGGTTTGCGGGTTATAGTCTGCAGGTGTATGAGACAAGCACAGTGGAAGATGACGGCCGTTAATCGTGTCTGGTATATTTCCGGAAATATACTTCTACAAAGTCTATTTAAAGTTCGCAGTGACATAACTAACAGGTTTTGATCCATGAGTAATCACCTCTACAAGTTCGTATATCAGCTGTTATCCACGGTTTGATGGTGCTTCGTCCCTGATTTTAGCTTCGTAATGCCGAGGCTTCCGCCCTGTCACTTACAAACAGGGCCCTGGAGGTATAGGCGATATAAATAGGCAGGCCCAAGTACCAAGCCAGACATGAACAAGGAAATAGCTAACGACCATGACAGCTACTACGGAGCCGCAGCCACTGTCCTCCCTCGAGGCCTATAATATTACGGCTCTGGATTGTGTCAATTTACCTATCCACGTTCCTGTTGCCTTCGTCTTCACCCCTGTCGGTATCCCAGCAGCAGTTGAGGCACTCGAACGCGGCATCTCCCGTCTAGTCGCACAACTCCCGTTCCTAGCTGGTAATGTTATCCTCAATCCGGGAAACGGGGGTGTCGTGAGGCCGCCTAGCGACAAATATCTAGAAGGAAGTCCTATTGTCTGCACACAGGTTCATCCGAAGAGCATTTCCGTTCTCCACGAGCCTAATTTTGGTTTCAATGACGGCATCTCCTGCGACTATTTCCTCCCAGTCCCGATATCGCTGCAGACCCAGGATAGAAGCCCTGTTATTCGATTCCGCATCAATGTTATGACTGACGGGCTGATCCTCTGTGTCTCGTTCCATCATGCCGCCATGGACGGGTTAGGGGTGATGAACGTGATACGGATGGTAGGATTGTGCTGCGCGAGTCACAACATGCCCCGTCTACCCGTTTCCTGTCTCACCGAGGCCACTGTCCGAAGCCGGGTGTTGAATATCACCACCAGTGGATCTTTCATGAGCATGGAAGGCTACGGTCCGCATCACTGGTCGCACTTGCGTCTCACCAGCTGCGAGCTTCGGTTTCCGGCCAAAAGGGTCCATCAGCTAGGAAAACTATGCAATGATATCCTCAATAAGTTAGTACTGGAGAAGCAAGCGAGTAATAAGGATGCGCGAAAGATGAATGAGCTCTCAACTAGCGACGTGTTCTCCGCGCTGCTGTGGCTTTGTGGGACACGCGCTCGGTCCGGAGTCCGCTCGCAATCAACATCATCGGGTGCCTCTGCCGCAGATACCACTCGTCTCTCGTTGGCAGTCAACATCCGTGGAATCATCAAACCACCCATCCCATTAAGCTATCTCGGAAACGCAATGGTCGTGGCATCCGACACTCACGCGCGACAGGAGATGAAAGCCCCCAGGACCACCACCGCCACCGCCATTGACCATGATGAGCTGCGATTACTCACTGATCTCGCATCCAAGATCCGACACATCATCCAGGGCGTTGACCACGAGTACGTCTGCCAAGTGATGAAGCACATCAAACAGAGCCAGGACCGCCAAGACGCATCGTTCTACTTCCCGGAGACGTTCGTGACGAATATGCGACTACTGAATCTGCATCGGTGGGAGTTTGGCCCGGAGCTGGGTAAGGTAGTGAACTTTGATCATCTCGACACGAGGATCAATGGGCTTTGTTCGATACTGCCGCGATGTCAAGGGAAATTTGAAGATCCACCGTGGAAGGTTCGGGTGGTCTTGGAACCGGAGGCGATGCAGCGGCTGCGAGAGGATGGGTTAATTCGATGGGCGGCGAAGGAAGGTATGCCCGGTAAACTGTAGAGAATAGACCGTTCGACTCTTCCCTAATTTGAGCTGATAGGGTGGTCTAGATCTTAAAAACTGGGTCGGTTGATAGTGAATAATGCGATTAGAATACGAGTAAATAATGAGCAGAACTATACAAGCCTCCCCCCGACGGACTTAGGGCTGGCCGTGGTGTCACATGACTCACATGACTTCCACCCACGTGATCCTATCGGCCCCACATGGAAAACCCGCCAATTTTGGGCGAAAAAAGAAGAAATCGCGGGCTCTCATCGATCAAAGTCAAAAGTCTTTCCCCCGTCAAACTCTCCAAACAAATCCAAAATGCCTGCTCCCACGGCGCTGCGGCGCACTGAAGACGAACCCGTCATTGACTTCAACACCGGCATCCCCCAGTCCGCCCCTGGTGAGTCTCCGAACGTTTTCTATCTGTCATTCTTTCTGGAAAAAAGAATCTCCCCCGCTAATCGATAAACCCAACCCAAATTAGCCGGCAACAACGACGACGATGAAGTCCTCGTCGACATGGACTCCGCTCCTCCTACCACCCTCCACCTCACCGCGGACTCGAACCCGCAGAACCTCGTGCACATCCAGACCCGCAAGGTGCCCATCCCGCCACACCGATTCACGCCCATCAAGGCGGAGTGGCCGAAGATCTACCCGCCGCTCTGCGACCACCTGAAGCTGCAGGTGCGGATGAACATCAAGAACAAGTCGGTGGAGATGCGCAGCTCGAAGTACACGACAGACTCGGGGGCGCTGCAGAAGGGCGAGGATTTCGTGCGGGCACTGGCATACGGCTTCGACGTGGAGGACGCCATCGCGCTGCTGCGACTAGACGACCTCTTTATCGAGACGTTCGAGATCAAGGACGTCAAGATGACTCTGCAAGGAGACCATCTGGCGCGTGCGATCGGTCGTATTGCCGGCAAGGACGGAAAGATGCGGTACTCGATTGAGAATGCGTCGCGGACGCGTATCGTCCTGGCCGGTCAGAAGGTGCACATTCTGGGCGGGTTCCAGAATATTCGCATGGCCCGGGAAGCCGTCGTCAGCTTGGTGCTGGGTTCGCCACCAGGAAAGGTCTATGGCAACCTGCGGACGATTGCGTCCCGCCGGAAGATGATGATGTGAACGATGAGCTGATTGATCTTTATGTCGATCTGGAGGAGAGCGATTTTGTGGGGGGGTTAATGATTTTCCTTGGGTATTCTCTTTTATTTATCCGCTTCTAACGAACGCTTCGGTCATGGGATTTGAATGTTTTTCAACCAAAAATCATCAGTGCTTGTTGATAGAATATCTTAAGTGGCGCATACACGGTCTGATCTGAATTTACTACTTTTCAAACATTTTTATCTTTATCATTTATGAGGTTGGACAGAGTGAACAGGAGTATACAAGAACAAGAACGGTCAGAACGAAAGAATACTTGCTAAGGGCAATGGGGATCTAGGGACGAACTCTACACCAGGATTTATCTAATGGGAATTGTAGATGTGGAAAATGTGTTATGAATATTCGATGCTGAACGAGGTACTAGAAAACATGCTGCCTGAGGAACGAATCAAATGGAGTACGTCTTCTCGACGCTCTCCTTCTTCCGCTCCAAGAATCCCTTAAAACTCCCCAGCGGAATTCCCCACGCCTTCAACTCCTCCATATTCACAAATTTATGCATGTCGCGCATCGCCAACTGCCCCCCAATCATCGGATTCACGGCCAACTGCGCATCCACCTCTTCCTGCCTCAGAAACTCCGCCTTAAACTGCCGACCCGTCGCTTGGGCCAGCTCCTTCAAGATATCCTCCACAGACAACAATTCAGACGCCAGATCGATTTCTTTCGCATGGAACCGCTGCGAATTCGAGAGGGCCTCGGCAGCAAACCGCCCGATGTCGTTGGGGTCCACGTTCGGCACAAGATTCTCCTTCGTCAGGGCCGTGGTCCAGACGCCCGTCTCGACCAACCCGGGATACAAGAATTTCACCAGGGGCAGGAGGAAGTTCGACATGAAGTTGGCCGGGCGCAGAATGGTCCAAGAAGTGAACCCCGCGGCGCGGACTTCGTTCTCAATAGCTTGTTTGCTCAGGATCACCTTGCCTACAAAGCCGTTGGCATCCCAGTACGTGAGACGTTCGGGCTCGTTGGCGGCGAATCCGCTGGAGTAAACGATTTGATCCACGCCGGATGCTTTGGCGATGGAGAGAATCCGGCGGGCTTGTTCGAGTTCGAGTTTTTCGTTCGAGAAGTCGGGCGAGAGGTTAAGGAAAAGACCTGTGCAGCCTTCCAGGCCTCTCCGGAGGGATTCTTCGTCGTCGTAATTTCCCTGGGTGACGGTGACTCCGACTTCTTGGAGTTTTTGGCCACCATGAGAGTTGGGATCGCGGACGATAGCATGCACCGAGACGCCCTTTTGGAGAAGGTGGTAGATGACGGCGCCGCCTTGGGTGCCGGTCGCTCCGCAGACGAAGATTTTGGTAGTCATTTTTTTTTTTTTTTTTTTTTCAAGGTATGAGGAATGGATGGATATATGAGTGGAGGGTTGAATTTGTGGAATAGATGATTGATTGAGGTGGAAAAGATGGATTGGAAATGGTGGTTTGGGGGAGTGGAAGAAGGTGTTCCTCTGTACCTTTATATACTCCCCCGGACCTCCAGGCTCAGACCCTCGCTGATCTACATTTTGCATTCCACGATATGCACCCGGACAGCTGATGGAGTCGATATTGCGGCAATCGCGCGGAACTCTCCACTTTACAAGTATGAAGATACGATGCTGATTGGCATGAGACGTGCAGCCTGATCGATTAGCGTGCGGAACTCCGCCCTTCCAGACTCCACCGGCGGCGCTCCCTTGTTTTCCTGTCCACGTCCAACTGCGCTTTCCCACCCCTTCCTGTCTGGAAGAACGGAGTAGAGGATCCAAGTGCCACGGGTTATTGAGCTGCTTGTCGAAATGCCGTCTTCCAATTCGTCCAAAGAGCGATCCAATCCCCCACCGCGGCGGAAGTCCTGTGAAGCGTGCAAAATCGCCAAGCGACGCTGCGATCTCGCCTTTCCGGCCTGTTTTCGATGTGCGCGAAGGAATTTGACTTGCGTCTATCCCGGCAAGCAACCGGCAGTATTCCAGGACCCGGCGCTTGATGTACTCTCGATGATCGACCAGTCCCAGGATCTGCCGCCCTTTCCTTCCGTGGTATCTCACTGTCCCCCGGAATTCAACCTCTCAGCCTTGTCGGATCTAGAACCTCCGGGATTTGCTATGCTGAATCAGGAGAGGGATCATTCTTTGACTGCTTCGCCAGATCTCTTTCATAATTATCACCAGTCTATTGTGCAGGCACCTAGGACCGAAACGGTGATACTGCGAACGAGGTCATCGACCCCGATATCAAGTGTCATAGCTCAACGACTGCAATTTTCCATCGATATGCTCAAGAATGCCCCTCGTATGATGGTGCTGGAGAACCAGACCCCGTGGTGCCACTCTCAGCTCTATAAAGATGGAATGCCTCGGGTTATGCAGGGTAAGTAAATCCGAAACAAGCTAGAACAATGCGAAGCGAATCTAAATCGGTGGGTGTCCAGATGCCTTCTCTTGTTGTGCTATGTACATGGCAAGGAACGATGTAAATGTACCAGTCATATTGGCTTCTTTCAAGACACGCATCCAGGATCTTCTCTCTTCCAGTCCGCCCATAACCCCTCTGGAGGCTTTGGCCCACACCCAGGCCTTGCTTCTCTACCAAATAATGCGCCTTTTCGATGGGGACATCCAGGCCCGCGCTTCTGCAGAACCCCTCATCTCGACGTTAGAATCATCAGCCCTCTCGCTCCTCCAGTACATCCACTTCCCGGATCCCCTGGAGCCGGAGACCACCTTTCCTGGCTCCATCGAGCCAGTCATGGAGTTCTGGACCTCATGGGTCTTCCAGGAGTCCGCACGGCGCACGGTCCTAGTCACCTTCTACTTCACCCAAATCCACCGGCTTCTTCACGACGACCCGAATATGCAGTGTGATGGCCGACTAGGACTCGTTCATTCCTGGTACTTCTCGGCAGAGCTGTGGCATGCCCAGAGCGCATTCGACTTTGCGGTGGCCTGGACTGAAAAGGAGCATTTTATTGTCTACGATGCCAATTTCTCGGACGTATTACAACGGGCGCGACCGACGGATGTGGACCTGTTCGGGCGAATGCTGTTGAGTGCAGTCTTGGGCATCGACGAGATTCGCGCGTGGTTTTACTCAAGGGGTGCGATTCTTTAGATATTTGGGAGTGGGATGATGTCCGAGCGGCATAAGCCTTTATGGAAGAAGTGTTCAGACGATTATCTCCATCGGAGCAGTTGACCGCATTTCCGAGGTGCAGATTCCATCGACTCCGGGGTTTATCCAAGCGAAGAGTCCAGGCCTGTGAATTTTGCCGATGATGTCGGCATTCTAATCCTCCATGTGGTATGTAAACCGCCCACATTCAGTACCCCACAAACATTCTCTGGGCTAGGGCCTCCCCTCCATTCCACTTCCTCCAGGATACCCCATACCCCACGGACAGCGTACTGATTCAATTCAAAGCCACCGGTTGTGATCCGTTCTCAAAACGGTCTAGACTGAAGAAGATGTATGCACGCCACTCCAGAATCACCTCCGTGGGGAAACAAGACTAGTTCTGCAGAACACCTTAATTGCAACCCATCTGCCACTACATCCTTTCTTTCTTCTCCGTCTGGGCATTTTTGGACGTTGATTCTATCGCACGGCATTGTCCGGAATTTTAGATTAAACGTCGTATCTCGGTGTTGCTCCCACCAATCTAGCGCTGGTGGCGCTTGTCATGCTCATTTTCATGATGGAATAGGGAGTTGCATCTGCCACCCTTTCTCTTTCTTGGTGGACAACTTGAGTTTGCATGTAAGTCGCAATGAGGATGACCACTGAAGATACCGTTGCAGACCAATCTACCGGATAAATATGACCTGGATTCGCATATATAAACGACCTCTTCATCCCCAATCCAAACTCTCTTATTCACTACTCAACCAACATCATCTCAAACAGTTCCTTGAGTAAGACCAAAATGCATACCATTTCCTTCATCATCACTACTCTCCTCGCCACCCACGCCGCTGGACACGGTCATGTCACCAACGTGGTCGTCAATGGCGTCTCCTACCGCGGTTTCGACATCAATTCGGACCCCTACAACTCCAATCCTCCAGTAGTTATCGCCTGGAGCACCCCCAACACTGCCAACGGCTTCATTTCCCCGGACGCCTTCACCTCCGCCGATGTGATCTGCCACCTGGACGCCAAAAACGCTCGCGGCCATGCTGTCGTCGCTGCTGGCGATAAACTCAGCATTCAATGGACCGAGTGGCCCGATAGCCACCACGGACCCGTCGTCGACTACCTGGCATCGTGCGGCTCCAGCTGCGAGACCGTCGACAAGACGACTCTGGAATTCTTCAAGATAAGCGGCGTCGGGCTGGTCGACGGCTCGACGGTTCCCGGGGTCTGGGGTGACGACCAACTCATCGCGAACAACAACAGCTGGATGGTTCAGATCCCGTCGACCATTGCGCCGGGTAACTACGTGCTGCGACACGAGCTGATTGCCTTGCACGGTGCATTCAGCGAGAACGGTGCCCAGAATTACATGCAGTGCTTCAACTTGCAGATTACCGGGTCAGGCACTGCGAAACCCTCCGGTGTGCTAGGTACCAATCTCTATAAGCCCACAGACCCGGGTATTCTGGTCGATATCTACAAGTCGCTATCGACCTACGTGGTTCCGGGCCCGACCCCCATCCAGGGAGCTTCATCGATTGTGCAGTCAAGCTCGAAAATCACGGCGTCGGGCACTCCAGTAACCGGGTCTGGCGGCGGCGACACTACTACTACGGGGGGTGCGACGACTACGACGCTGAGCACCACCACGAGACTTACCACGACCACCACGACCAGTGCGACGAGGACCACGACGGCTGGGGGCACCGTTACTTCGGTGCAGTCGAACTACGGCCAGTGCGGTGGAAATGGATGGGCTGGTCCGACGGCCTGCTCGACTGGCGCAACTTGCACTTCTTACAATGACTTCTATTCGCAGTGCTTGCCGACGGCAACTTGATTGAATAGCCCCGGGGATTTGGTATGTCTGGGATGGGCTTCGGCTTTATGTGTGGATGGTCTTAGCCATGTTGGGAATTTAATTGGGGATCTATATTGCCTTTGCTTATGTTGTTCTATATGTTGACCCTCTCTAGCCAAATCTTTTTGTCCTTTAGGGCTCACCACAGATTTCCAATTAATCAGTATTAGGACACTGTTGCTCTTCATACAGATTAAGTAGATGAGGCATACGGTGAAGACATGAATATCATTTGCCTCCCCAAGAATGATTATACCATACATGATCATGCACCGTGATTCCCCGTGCTTGTCTTCACGATGATCAAAACAATTTCTCCGATCCTCCCTAACACATACAGCCTCACGCTCGTGTTTTTCTGCCTTCATCCTGGTCATCGTAACCTCAAAGTCTCGGCGTAACGTTACACTTTTCACCTTCTAGACTTGTCTTTCCTCCACTCTCTCCTCTTCTCTCTAACCATTTCCCACCGATTGAACACACTCGCTTTCAAAACCAACCGAAGCCCTGACCTTGTGTAATCCATCTTCTATCTAAGTTTCCAGCAATCATGTTTCTCGATCAGATCCTCAATGCTTTCTGCGGAATGCTGCTGCACTATTTGAATATAGTCCTCTATGCCAGCAGCGACAATTACATGTTTATCGAAGCGGAAAGGCTGCTTCATGAATTCACTCGCCGCGACGCATCCATCGTCTCTCTCTTTATCATGCCCGTCTTCGCGGAGGTCCTTAAGGCTTTTGTAAGTCCATTGCCTCATCCTTTGGATCTGATTTCAACCGTTGAAACTAATCTAATCGTCATGTCTGCGTCTGCAATGTCTCCAGATCCATTACTTCTTGGGCCACATCCTGACCTTGGTCATGATTCTCGAGGCCGAGACCCTGCATACCCACTCATCTACTTTGATGCAAGTCAGCACCGGTAGCCCAAGCATCCCAGCCCCAGTCTCTCGCAGCATCTTGAGCGCCTGCATCTTCCTGGTCCGCACCGCCGGCCTGCGCGTCTTCTTCAAAGGCATCAGAGCAGCCATCGTCTACCGCGCCTCCTTCCTCCTCACAACCCTCTTCATCGAAAAGATCGAGCGTCTCATGATATGCCCCCGTTCCTTCGCGCCGTTCGTCGCGCGTGTCCTCTCCACCGTCTTCCTCAGCAACCTCCATCTCGCATGGACCCAGGCCACGATCTGCATACCCTCTTCTGCGCTCGTCTTGTCTGCGCCGAGATCTGCGTCATTCGACCAGCCTCCTTCCTGGCGCATTCTTGCCCTTCCGTCCCTTTTCTTCGCCATCGTGCAGATCCTGATGGACCTACTGCCTCGCATCCTCCTCCGCGTCCTCATCACCCTGATCCCGGAACCCGAACGCACCGCTTCCCCCTGGAAAGCCAAACTCGCGTCCCAGATCCTCATCACAGTCTGTCGTCTTGCTCTGCACTTCCCTGCTCTCACGGCCCTCACCCTCATCGAAGTTCGTCTCCTCCCGGACCTAGAGAACACAATCGTCCCGTCGATTCGAGGCCGAGGCGCCAGAATGAGCGAGCTCGGTGCATTAGGAGTTACCAGCCCGTATGCGAGACCCGGATCGGGTTTTTTCTGGGACGTGGGCGCTAGTTTCGGCGCTGGTGACGGTCCTGGACTGCATACTCGACTTGGTTTGGATCTTGTCCGGTGGACTACGGTTCTTTGGCTCTGCAAGCTTCATGTGAAGAACTGTCTATTGCAGTTTGCTGTGGAGGTGTTGTTGGGGAGGTAGAGTTGTTTTTTGATCTGGGTTGTAACTTCTTTTTTTTTTCTTAACTTTCTTTCTTTCGATGACCTCGTGTCTGGTTTACTCTCAACGTATGTATGTGGTGGCTGGAGTGTTCTTGTTTGGGCCAATATACTAGTACTATCATGTGTGCGAGTGGCTAGGAGTTCATCTATGGGGATGGTCCTTTATGGGCTATTCTTCTCTGTAGACAGAAAGAACTAAAAGCCAAGTTGAACTTGGTGATATGTGTTAGTAGGGTTGGTCGAGCTCACTAAGATAGCCACTGTATTTGGTGCCTGAGATTTCAGGCATCAGACCATCGCGACCAAGCTGCAAGATGATCGCCCATTCATCGATCCTAGAGAATCCGATCACATTTTCGATTGAAGCGATTTAGCAAACATCTGCCTCGTTTTCTCGAGGTCTCCCAGTGAGAAAGGTCTACTCCGTATGCTCACCGTACTCTGTAGAAAAGTGGGTGAAACAGTATTGCGGATACCAAGCGGTAAATACGCCCAGCCATCGGAATTAATTAAATTAAGTCTCGATCCATCCTGGTCGTCTTCCATGTCTCGTGCACAATTCATTGTGTGACTTTACTTGCTCTTTCCTCGCTATATTGTTCATCAGTCGCGATGCTTTTCACCCCTCTACTAGTCGGGCTGGGCCCGGCCTTTGCGAGGTCGGTGGCAGCACATACCGATCCAGTCGATACCCATGCCAACCTGTCGCAGATCCCCGATGACATTCTGCAGCGGAATGCGGTCATTCAGACCCATCTCGCCCAGCGACCGGTGCGCGGCGTGAAGAAGATGAGTAACGACGAAGGCGAGAAGTTCTTCTTGGATTACTGGTACTTCGAGGAGGATGCGGTGGACGGCAATGCAAACACCACCACCGAACGACTACAAGAGCGACAAGAGACAGCTACGAACGAGCATCTCGCGACCAAGGAACAACTCGACCTCCAGCCGCGATCGTATCCCCATCACCCGTCGCTTTTACTGAATCGTCGGGACGAGGCGAGCGACACTCATGGCTGGATGGCGGCGCAGTTCTCACCGCTGTTTCGTAGAGATTTTAAATGTCCGGCCAACACGTTCTCCTGCGCCTCAATCGATCGCCCCAACAGTTGCTGCAATGCCGGCGATACCTGCGAGTTGGTGAAAGACACCGGGTCCGGCGATGTGGGATGCTGCCCGACTGGACAGGACTGCTCGGGCACGATTGGGAAGTGCCAGCAGGGGTATTCGAGTTGCTCGGCGTCGCAGGGCGGCGGTTGTTGTATCCCGGGTTATGACTGTGTTAGCGGTGGCTGTGAGTTATTCTTTGTTTTGTTGGCTGTTTTCTATATTCGGTTCTCATCTGACACATCTTCCTCCAGGTGCCAGAGTCTATACGATCACCATCACGGTGTCCTCGTCCGTGATGTTATCTACTTCCACCCAGACAGTCCCCGCGACAACCACGGTCGAGTACAACACCACTACCACCAGCCGGAGTACCCGTAGTACTGCATCTTCTAGCAGCACGGACACCAAGTCGACCGGGGATCTGTCCCCGCCCGCTCGACCCACGAGTGTCTCGACAGCCACTACTTCCCACGCCAGGGAAACAGGCGACGTGTGCCCCCTTGGATTCTACGCATGTTCGGCGGTGTATCGCGGAGGATGCTGTCAGACCGGACGCGACTGCGACATGACCTCGTGTCCCTCCACGCGATCCACGACCATCACCTCCAATGATCGCACGATCGTGGTTCCGGTCGAGACGACGGAGGCGACGGCGACGAGCGGCGGACGGTGCGCAACTGGCTGGTTCAGCTGCGCGGACACCGCAGGCGGAGGGTGTTGCCCGTCGGGATATGCGTGCGGTTCGAGCTGTACCGCTCAAGCGACGGCGACGGCGACGGGCACCGTAGCAAAGGAGGAGCCGACCAACGCGGCGAGTCGGAATTGGTCCGAATGGACGAGGATAGTGGGGGTTGGCATGGTGGGAATGATCTGGACGATGGGATGAACTGGAAATATATGATCTATGACCGACGCGACCATGAAACTGATAGAATAATGACCATGATGGAGTATCAGAGTAAACGATATGAAGATAAAAAGAAAGAAAGAAAGACCCGCGGCAGAACGAAAAAGGTTCCCCGCGTGGGCACGTGGGGCCGGGCGTGAGTTTTCCCCTTCGGGAGATTCCCCGGTGAATCCAACTTCTTCCCTTCTCCTCTTCTCCTCCTCCTCCCCTTCCTTTCCTTCTCTTCCTCCCGTCAATCGTCTTCCCTCTTTCTTTTCCTTCCCTTCTCCTTTCCTCTCTCTCCATCTATCTTCTTCCCCTCCATCATCATGTCGGAAAACCAGAAGCCTCTCCCCTTCATCTACCAGTTCGCCGCCGGCGCGGTGGCTGGTGTGTCGGAGGTACGTTCTCCTCACCGGGGCCTATCCAGGCTAGGTAGACTAGTAGCCGTATGACTAACAGTCGACTGACTCGATATCCAGATTCTCGTCATGTACGCCAATTCCAGCTAATTCCAGTCAATCTGCGCGACCCCTTTGCTAACCATGGATTCGCCTTCAGGTACCCATTGGATGTGGTCAAGACCCGAGTGTAAGAACTTACCCGCCGGCATTGTCGCCGAACCGACCAACAACGCACCTTGACGTGTCTGACACACAATCATCCCCATAGTCAACTACAGACCAGCGCCGCGACCGGTGAGGAGGCCTACAATGGCATGTTCGATTGCATGCGCAAGATCGTCAAGCATGAAGGGTACGTTCTCGTCCTCCTCGCACCAACACCCACCACCAAAATCCGAGCCGTCCCGGTCTCGTTCCCAATCCAACCGACCACCCTAGTCTCGTCTCTCAACCCCGGCCGTTAACGCGATGTTACCTATTCTACGTGTAGCTTCTCCCGTCTATACCGCGGTATTAGCGCTCCCATCCTGATGGAAGCGCCCAAGCGTGCGACCAAGTTCGCCGCCAACGACAGCTGGGGATCGTTCTACCGGGGTCTCTTCGGCGTGGAGAAGCAGAACCAGAGTCTGGCCGTGCTCACGGGTGCCACGGCCGGTGCGACCGAGTCCTTCGTCGTGGTGCCCTTCGAGCTGGTCAAGATCCGTCTGCAGGACCGCGCCTCGGCCGGCAAGTACAACGGCATGCTGGACGTGGTGAAGAAGATCGTCCAGACCGAGGGTCCCCTGGCCATGTACAACGGTCTGGAGTCGACCCTGTGGCGTCACATCCTCTGGAACAGTGGTTACTTCGGCTGTATCTTCCAGGTGCGCGAGCAGCTGCCCGCCGCCGAGCCGGGCAACAAGGCCCAGCAGACCCGTAACGACCTCCTGGCCGGTTCCATCGGTGGTACGGCCGGTACCATCCTCAACACCCCCATGGACGTCGTCAAGTCGCGCATCCAGAACAGCCCCAAGGTCCCCGGCCAGGTGCCCAAGTACAACTGGGCCTGGCCCGCCGTCGGCACCGTCATGAAGGAGGAGGGATTCGCTGCCCTGTACAAGGGATTCCTTCCCAAGGTGCTCCGTCTCGGTCCTGGTGGTGGTATCCTGCTGGTGGTGTTCACCGGTGTCATGGATTTCTTCCGCCAGATGCGGGGCGAGTAAAAATGTTTGATATCTTTCGTTTATTTTTGCTATGTTGGCAGCTTGTCTTTGTTCATTTCCAAAATTCTAGACCTTCGGTGGTTTTCTCTCTCCCTCTCTCCCTCTTTATACCTACCTCTCTCTTTCGATTTCTTTTTTGCAAATAGATCGACTTCTGTTTTAGATTGTGCGATTGAAGAATGTTCGTCTCGTGACTGACTACCTATACATCTACATTGTCTGTCTCTACCTGTATGTCTATCTGTCTTTTGTCTATCTATGTTCTGTGTTTATTGTGTCCTCGTGATGATGAATTTAGATGTACGTCTCAGACTCAATACCCAATTTCTCTTCATCAGTGACTTCGCCATCTTCTCTCCTTAGATGCTATACATGATACACAGTGTGTACAAGTGCATAAATTAGTGAATGAATGAGGTGGTCAGTCAGTCAGTCGATATGTAAGGATAAACTTTAGACTAAAATCCATGAATGAATCAACTCTTTAGTATGTTCCTTACCTACCTACTCGATAGGTAGTATGTTCGAGAAAAAGAGCAGGCTTCAAGGAATAACAACTTTACGACGCATTGGTAGATCCATACCCCTGGGTTACGACCGAAGGCAATATTTAGAATATCATGACTATAATAGATGGCAATTTAAAAAGGATACTCTGAAATTCAGCGTTACGGTTAATTCGTCATTCCCTGACTAAGGGGCATCGATGGGCATTACACGTCACGTCAAGTCAAAATGTACAAAAATCAAGAACCATGGTTAATGCAAAGCCGACGAACCGATCAAAAAAATAAGAAACAGAAGATAATCAAGTTATATGGAGCAAGCAAGTACATAACCCGTAGAATAGATAACAACCGAGATGAGAACGAGGCAAAGCAAGCAGGCAAAGAATATTAGAGCAGCAAAAGGAAAAGGGTATCGATGAAAAAGAAAAGATAAATAAAAATGAAAGAGACTCAGACAAAAGCAGAGGTAGCAAAGGGGGAAAGCACAGCTCAACCGGGGAAGGCGCGGCCTCAACCCGGGGATCGCGGAAGGAATGACCCGACTAATGCTGGATTCAATCTAGGCCACCCAGGGAGCAATGAAGACAAGAGATCTGGGCAACATGTATGCAGTAAGTAATAGGAAAAGGGGAGAGAGAAGCAAAATTAACATAGTCCGACCCAGAATAAACTCATGAATATCACAACGAAGTCGAAAGCCATAGAATAAAAGATAATCATAATCAAGACGAAAATCAAGCTTCACAGGTAATAACAACAAGAGAAGGACAGAACCGATCAATCCATAACCCATAGAAAACAAAGCAATTAAAGCTCACCCTAAAACAAAAACCAACTGAGAGCGCGTTCATTAAAAGTCGGATATGAATATGTCAAGACTTCCGTGTTCGCCGGTTCCGTTAGACGCCGTTTGTATGCAACAGGTCATGGCATGTGTTCGTAGATGTATCGGATAGTACTTTGGAAGATGACATGAGCCTGAATAGGTCCTAGAACCCCATTTCGGCTCTAGTTGATCTCCATGGCGTATTCATCCTCCTCCTTGAAGCTCATTCCGGCGTGTCCCGAGGTACTCCAGTATTGCGCCTGGCCAGCGCCGCTGTGGGTGCTGCTACCGCCACTGTTGTAGGACGGGCTAAGGCTCTGAGGGCTCAAGCCGCCGTTACCAGAGACAGCATCTCCGGCCATGTTCGTGTGTTTCGGCACCCGGAGACCGGTCCCGGGGGCTCGGCTGTAGCTGAAAGAGCTGGGGTCGTTCTTCTCGAGCGCATCAAGGATTTCGGTCCGCATCCGCTTCTCTTCTTCCGTCTGCTCGAAGGGCCACGTTCCCCCAAGGCTGCTGATCAGCTCGGCTAACTCAGCCTCCTGCTGGTGCTTCACATGCAGAGCCCACATAAGGTCCCTCATCCATCCCACGGCGCCGTTCAGGATGTCACCTTTGTTGGGACCTTTCTCCTTCTCCTCGATGGGGAGACCCATAGTGATGTTACCCGCCGTTGCGCGACGGCCATTGCCGCCTGCCAACAGAGACGTGGCGGCATTAGGGTTGGCTCCCGTAGCAGACATGGTCGTGTTGTTCACCAGCTGCTTCCGAACCTTGTCATCCTCCAGTCGGTGCTGAGGGACCAAGTGCGAGAGATCCTGAATCCGCTCGTTGATGTTGTCCCGCCGGCGGCGCTCAACTAGGTTATGAGAGGCCCTGCGGCGACGTCGCTTGGCTTCCTGCGATTCCAGATCCTGCGTGCTACCGGGCATGTGACCGTCAACCTTGGCCGGCAAGGAAGCATGTTTGCCCGATTTGAGGATCTCGGAGATCCCGGCGTGGTGAGGATGACTGGGGGACGAGATAGGAGATTCTACATACGAATGGGCGCTTCCAGGCGTCCCATCCCACTGGTTGGAGAGGGTCTTCTGATGGCGGTGCTGAAGTCCTGTGCGAATGGGCTGGGTGGGGAAGCTCCCGGATTCGGGGGTACCAAGAGTCAAAGCGCCCAGGGCCGGGGTCTTGGGGGTCATAGGGATGCGGCCATCCGCGGAGCGATCCACGGTCTGGAGGCTGGGTCGTGTCTTGCCATTCAGGTAGCTTTGCTCGAAGTGGGAGCCAGCACTCTGCATGTGGGGAGTAGGCTGCTGTCCCTGTTGGTTCATGGGCCGGAATTGGTCATAGTTAAAACTGTTATGCATGAAGGGGCTATTCATGGGAGCTCCTTCCGGGGTATTGGAATACATCTGCGACATCTGGCCGGGGTGGCTCATGGAAATCCCGGCACTGGAGTGGGTCTGATCCTGGAGGAAGTTCATGCTATCGGGGCGCTGAATCCCGTTGTGGCCGTTGATTTCCAAGTCCAGTAATTCATCGGTGTCAATGCCAGAGTTCCCGAAGTTGAAGCTCGAGGACATGTTCTGTTGAGAGCCAAATGGGTAAGACATGAATCCACCATTCTGCATGGTAAGTTCTGAGGGGTCAACACCGTCGGTGTTGCCAAATTGATTGGACATGTAGCCGGAATGCGACATCATGAAATGGTCACTGTTGTGCTCGTCAGGGTCACTCTTTATGAATATGCTCGTTTCGGTCATAGTGGAGCGAGCATGTACAAATCCCGGACACAAGGCCGAGACGACGTTTCCACAGGGAACCCCTTACAGTCGGAGATCCAAAACTCACGGGCGAGAGCACGAAAAGAGACCAAAAAAAAAAGGATCGGTGAAATCCGATCCAACTAGCGAGTTCGTTCCAAATTCAGTGCAACACCAAGCGTCGCAAATGGTATATTCGAGTCACTTCAAGTCGAGGTAACGATAATAGGATTCGATGAGGGAAAGATGCTAAGAACTAGCAAGTGAGACTGAGTCACCGAGCCAAGGCATCAAAAGCGGGCAAGAAGAAAAAGAGTTGCGTCTAAAGTCCTGAAGAAGGCGGATCTAGTTAATATAGCTATTCTTCTCCATTCAACGGGAATGGATGCCAACAAGGTCCCGTCGAGGATGCCAAAAATGTGAGGAGGGGCGAACTGAGACACTCACCAGGAGAAGATGGGGGAACCGGGCGGTAGAAACACACCTCCCCCTTGATGGTGATGATGGAATGCAATTGGTTGTAAGAATGAGATGACTCGAGGCGGATGCGAGGGGGTTCGTTGATGCCAAAAACGAATGGCAAGGCTTAGGCAGACGGATGAGGGTGGTTTAAAAAGAAGAAGGGGGAAAAAAGTATGAGTCGAAAGCGGACAGGTCGGCAAATGCCAGTATCGTGGGTGGAATTCTAAGTCCAATAGGCGGCAGCGCCGGGTGGCGTCGATCGCACAAAGATGGAAATAGGGGACAAGTCTGGAAAATTCTACCGTGAGCGACCAGGAATATGGGGTAACAAAGTCAATCCAGACGCAAAAAGCAGGACAAATTCAGGACAAATTAGGGGATCGCGGCCATAAGCGAGACAACCAGAAGGAAATCCAGAGTCCAAAGGCCGGCACGATGGGTCCGCGGAGACTGACGGGCTGGAACAGTGCGATAAGACGAGGGAAGAGAGAGGGAGAGGGAGAAGGACCGGCCGAGTCGGACAAAGTCCCGAAGCTGGAGTTCTGCCCGGATCTGGCTCTCACAGTACTTCTGGGAGGGGGGGAGAACAAGATGTCGGCCGACTCTTTCACACAGTCTTTGTAGGTATATGGGTAGCACAAGAAGAGGGGGGAAAGGGAGGGAGAATAGCTGGTGTGGAGAGATGGAGAAAGAGGAAGCGATCACGGATGGAGCAATTGATTGATTATTGGAGCAAGCAGGGCCGGTGGGGTTTTTTGGCGCCAAAGCAGAGAGAGAAGAAGGAGAGTCAAAGAAAAAGAGGGGCGGTGAGCCCCGAGCAGCCAGGGCGGTGGAGCGCGGCATTACGGACTTATCCGCAAAGTATCCTCGACCGATGGCGATGACCAGGCACCAACCAGCCAGGAACTGCAGATTGCTTTTTCTTCGGTTGCCTGCTCACTTCATTGGACTGCGCCTGGGTTTTCCCCTGTCGTTGGGTTCTCTCTCTTTCTCTGTCTCTGTCTCATTCTCTTTCTTGCCTCGCCCGGATTCCGGCGCTCCGCCTCGGTCCAACCAGGAACTGAGTTCTCCCCGCCTCGGGGTCTGTGAGTCTGTGAGACAGTCTGGGATCCAAATCGTTGCCCCGCGGCGGCTCAGCCTTTTCGGGCATGTCTGGGCCACTTTGCCCGTCGAATAAGCAGCCCCGCAACGCGTTCCTCAAGGAGTTGCCATCCGTGTCGCCTTCCATTCTCCCCGCTCAGTCAAGCAGGCAGTATGCAGGGTTCGGGGATGAAGCCCGCAGTCAATTTGGTTTGCGGTGAACCCGGAGAATAATCGGAGTTGAGAAAAAAGAAAGCACGAAGAAGAACACAGGCCCGCCAGTCTCTCGCGGTGAGGGTTCTTATGCGCGCAGTGTGCAGGTGGGTGAAAAGCGCAAGATTTGAATGGAACAAGGAAAGAAACGCGAGACAGAAAAAGAAAAGAAGAGAATAAATGTTCACTTGCCGCTTGAGATATGGATAGATGATCCAGCTAGTTGGGCGATTGAACTGTGTTCCTGAAGAGAACAGATCAGTCAGATCGGCTACCTGGTCATCGCGGTGGGGACCGAAGTATATATAGGAAAACAGCCACCACGGAGAGACCGGAAACAGGGGAGAAGGGGAGAAGCGATCAGGGAGAAGAAGAAACGAGCAGAAACGAGGGAAAAAGCAAGGAAATGGTTCGGTTGCGAACTTACATGCACCCTGCTGGATTCCGAGAGTCGCAAAGACCAAGAGGCTCGAGCTCAAGCGGTAAGTGAGTACGAGCAGAAGAGTCGGGTCAGGTTATCCTTTCTTTATCACCAGGAACCTTGTCTGGCTGGAGCCCATGAGGGGGTAGGAGCAAAAGAAATAACCAAAAGTTGCGTGGATGGTTGCAGTACGATAAACCAACTTCGTCCAAGCGCGATGGCGGCAGAGCTGAAGCGAGACAGAGAATTGGAATCAAATGAGAATCCAGAGAAAGGTCGGGAGGTCGAACGAGCGAGGGAATGGAGGCTTTAAAGGGCACTCGAGGCGTTCTCCATCGGCTCTCATTTGATATATCACAGCGATGGTCATGCAGGCTGTCGATCCTCAAATCGACGAGGCTTGATAAACTCGCGACGGGAATTACGTGCGTCGCTCTTCCTTCTTCAACGGGGGAATCGGGAATCGTAAATTGATTGAATTTATTTTTATTGTTTAGAATGAAAAAGGAAAAAGAAAAAAAGAAAATACAAAAAATACAAAAAATGACAATGATAATAATCAAAAAATAAAAAACCAAAAAACATCATTGGCGAAAGGGAGGGGAAGGTGCGTGAGGGGGGGCCCGACGACTCCACTGAACACCGGCGAACTAAACTACGCTGAAGATGGAGGGTGTCAACGCCCAGATTCATTGAAGAAAGGGGGGTGTGGGCAAAAGCAAGATGGTGTAGCCAACTTCTTGTTCCTCAAGGAGGGTTGTACAGTCCGGTGGGGGGGAATCAAGCATCCACTATCATCCCATGAGCAGCCAGGTACTACAGCTTTGTCACCTGTTCCTCACTGTCCGCCATGACTCACCGCGGTCAGGCTAGGCTGGATGGTTTGGAAGAGAGAGAAAAGAGAAAAATCGATTTTTAGCGGATAAATTTAGTAGGTTTTAGTTGAGGAAGATTAGCAGGAATTCTGGGTGACATTAGTCGGACGGACTTGAGAACTGACGCTGAGTAGAATGTATCAGATGCCCCGTTCGGGCAAACCCCAAACATACCAAGAGGGGGATGATGACCCCGAAGCGTGAGGCCAAATTAGCGTCGCAATTTAATAAAAATAGCCAGAAAAATGATACCGATAACAATATTACTAGTAGGGGACAGGGGGAGGGATGACATCATTGCAGTGGGAAATGCATCAATTAATGGGGTATGATTTATGGTTTCTGGGTTAAAAAAAGAAATCCTCCCTCCCTCCTTCGATTAAAATACTCAGTAAATAGGGAAATCAATCAAAAGGCAGCCCTGATTTTACCCTCTCGTAATGTCTTGCCGACAATACGACCCTAATGGCGGGTACTGCTGGAATGTATGGATGATCGTGGGACACCATGTGGAAGGGATGGATGGGGGAAACGATCTCCTTTCTGCAAGCCTGGTGCAGCTCTGTCCAAGGATGTCGGGTCTCCCCCATACCTGGTTATCGAGGGATAATCAATCCTCACGGACGAGGGGAGGACGCTAAGAAGATCGACAAACCAAGAAACCGATTCAACCGGGAGGGAAAGGAAGAGAAAAAGAAAAAGAAAACGAAAGCGAGACGCGCAAGATAGGTGTGCAGCTAGGCGGTAGTAGTAATGTTGGATTCTTGAGTCGCAGCGTGTTGGATGACCGGTGGACACGACCCTTGATGACGACGGGACTACCGCTTATGCTATAATCGCAGTCTATTATTACTCAGTCTCGGGAAGAGTAGGATCCTGATTTACTAGATCTGCGAGGCTGGGATTTTCTGCAGTAGCCGCACCGCCGCAGTATCAGAGCTGCCTTCTCCCACAAGGCGACGCCGCTGATGAGTCCAAACCCCCGGATCCCCACGGCCGTCCGAGCGTTCTTCGACGCTGACACTCAAAAGGCGGTCCGTGACACGGTGCAGGCTAGAGATCCTGTCGCCTCCCGAGACGAAGTGCGTGGTGCGTTTCTGCGGGGATGTGTGATAGGCCGGAGGGGTCACCTTTTTCAGTTCGAGGCGTTTTCCCTTGCGCAGAGAGGAGGGAAATCGATGAGAGGATTATGGAGAGATAATGGAACTAGTCATCATGATTCCCTAGTGGACTGCCTATTCCGGTCCGACCATTTAATTAATTCATTAATTCCCTTTACACATTACAGTACGGAGTAGCTCTGGTCGCTGTCCGCTCGAGTAAGATTCCTTCTATCAGTCATTCTTCCTGCTCGTTTGGTCATCCGTGATTTGGAATACTGCGGATCTAGGAATGTGGGTGCCATCTCTTAGCTCGGCTTCAGCTCCTCCGTGAAGACTTGACCTTGGAGATAGGAATGCTGTCAAAATATGCTAACCCAATCAGCGCCCCCATTCCAATCTACTGCCATCTCTTCCCCGGCTAAAACCTGCTACGGCGCAAGTACACTGCAGGATAGGTCAGGTATGCCAAGCCGATATGATGTTTCCTCTCCTCCTAGAGACATACTCAGTAGTCACCCACCGATGTGGGTGGGTGTGGGTAGATTGTATGGAACGTACCATGTATATGTACTTCGTGCATACGTACATACCTACAGGTATGTCGGTACTGGCATGGTTTCCCTTCAGCGCAAGTGTCAAGCATGATGGCAGCAGAAGATGCGGTGTGGGGTGGGACCAAGGCACGGCACATACCGACAAACCCCATCAACTACGCTTCCTGCATGTCTGCAGTCTGGTTGACAATCGGATGGTGCTTCATCCGGACGCGAACGGGGGTGACTCGTGCTGCTTCACTCTGAGGGAGGCGGTTTTTTGGCTCCCGTGGTCGTCCCGTCCCGTCAAGGTTCGGAGTGCATGGCCGCGATATCCACGGTTGACTGCAAGGAGACGCACCCCGGGACGCCTGTTAACCTGTTAATTATGGCCATTCTGCCATGGCCGTGCAGATGCGAAGTTGGCGTTTCAGGAACTGCCCCCGGTAAGTTACAGGATGCGAATCCTTTTATTCTTGGGTTGCCTTCGGTTATTCTTCGTAAGCGTCCGGGCTAATATGACACCCTGTAGATAGCGAGCCCGTGTCTCTCCATGGGAGAAGGTGGATATCATATCCGCTTGTGATAGGCAATGTAACATGGGAAACCTTGTGAGTGGTCTCGGATATAAGATAGGGTTATTACCCGTTTTCCCTTTTTTATTTTCCTTGGTTTTATGTGATTTTTGATGTTATTCTATTTTACTTAGTATGATTTCTTTTTTTCTTTCTTTTCTTCCTCTCCTAATACCCCAGAGCAGGACATCTGAATTAGAAACCATGATGCTGATGTCTGTGACAGTGTCTGTGACCGCACCGAGCTCAACGCGGGTTCTGCTTAAGATGTCATCGAGCGCTGCAAACCAGTCATTTACCTTGGATGGTTTAACCCGCCGTTCGGATGATCTGCCCGATCGATGGGGGGAAAAAACGCAAGTGCCCAGCTACGTAATGTGTCTCTGATCAGACTTTCTCCGCCCGGGCTCGTTATACTTTCCGATTAGACCGCGTAGTACCCGTACATGGAGTTCAAGTAGACTTCTGCACTCAACGGCTGCTCTAGCAACGATCGACTGGGCTAAGAAGGAGACCAAGCAGGGGGTTGATGGGGGATTTGCGATCGTCACTGGCCCAAGCAGCGTACCCTCTTGGAGATTGTCGGGTCTCCCGATACTGACTATCTGTATTGGCGACTGAATACGGGCTAGTAGTGAGTCGGCGAGGAGTCATACCAGAGAGCGACTATGCTCGTTGGGGTAGGGTTGGCTGATTCGTACTGAGTACTGCTCCGTCGATCTACCGTAGAACTCGCCCTAACGCGAGTGATGTAGGTGTGGTTCGGTCGCTCATAGGTAACCAGGCAGAGGAACTAAGAAGGGAACAATGGAAGGATGAAATAATAATAATGAATGAATGTCGATGGTCAGCGGGAACGGCGCTAAATGATTAAACCCCATGGGCGGTGGCGGAATCGCTCCAATCGCCTCAAGCGGGGAGGGCACGGACCAGGATGGGTGGCCAATCAATTGCATCGGTGCCGTCCCCTGCGGTACATCCTCAGTCGCTCATTGGTGGATAGTCGGCAGAGGGTGGGATCACTAGTGCGGATCAGGCTTAGTGCCGTCACCTGGCCCCGTCACCGTTGCGCCCGGCTTCGATTGGTGGCTCAGCCAACCCACCCAAGCTCGACTTGGAACCTCCATTCCTCTCGCGTCTCTTCCCTCCAGCCTGTTCAGAGACACCGGCCGAAGGCTACCACCAGAATAGCTTCTTCGATCGCTGTTATTACTATTACGACGACGGAGTACTGACACAGTCGAGTTCGGTTCCAACTCTCGTGGTATGTAACCCTCCCCCCCTGGTCTTTCCAACCCCGGCACTGTTCTTGTTTTTATGATTATGATTTGGTTTTATTTTTGTAAACCACCTGCTCAACCCTCCCACACACACCCCTCCCCCTCCCTTTCCAAAGTCAGATGACGATGGCTAATGCTGCCGCCTGTCTAGAAGCGATCTCTATCGTGCGTTGGTTTGGTGCTAGAGCCTTAGGTTACGCCGTCCGATTTTGACTCTACCATCATCTTGCAGCAGTCTCCCCCTCCCTCCCTCCCTCCTCACCTTCCTATTCTCCGCAAGCCTTCTCCACCAGGCTATCGTGCTAGTAGCCCTTATCGATCCGTCTATTACACCTTCGATACATTACCTTAGTCGCGCTCACATTCCCCGTGCTGGATTGGTTGTATATCGTCATTCCTGCCGCCGACTGACCAACCGCTCTACCGAACTCGGACATCCCCCTCCCTCCCTCTCGGAATAAAATCCATCAAAGAAAATTAGAATTCGACCGCGAGTTAATTTACACGATCGCCAAAGGGAATCAATCACAAGCTTATCGGGTTGACGAGCGTCCAAGAAAAGCACGACTTGCTAGCGGGTGCTCGAAGTTGCCCCGTGCCCAAGCTCCTCTCGGGTGTTTTAGTCCGGTTGCGCAACAGTCATCTGGCCCGCCGACCGCTGGTTACGCCAGACACCTTCTCGTCCACACTGGCTGATTGATATCTGCAGATCATCTGCACGTACATACTGGTTTCCGCCGTGCATAGTCCCTGCAGAGGGTTCCTCAGCTTGACATTCTAGCGTTGCGTTCTCACTGGTCTGCCTGCCGTTGACACTAACGCTGGTCCGGTCTTGCTTTCTTGCAGCCAAAAAGCCTCTCGTCTTCTTCCCCTTACCCACACCCTCCCCCCCTCTTTCTCACTCCACCCCCCTCCCTTTTCCAACAAATTCGCCTTCTTCGGCACGCATATCAGACACTACAGGGGGGTCCCAAAGGAAGCAGATCACAACCATGACCTCTAATTCGTTCCGCGACTCGGTCAACTCCTTAGGCTGGGCGCGACGAGACCCCGATCTACCGGTGCGCACCAATAACTCGTCGGCGTCGACTCCTTTCCTATCACGGTTACAGTCATGGAATCCGTTTGGAGGGGAGGGCTATGTGCAACTGCCCACTCACGAAGCTCCGGGAGCTCCCCTACCGGCTGCAAATCGACGGGAAGAGGAGGACACTTTCTTTGCCCGTAAGATTTCCCCGAGCCCATGACCGATGGCTCCGACCAGCTCTTGTCTTTTCCCTGATTTGCTGCACTGCCTGGTCCAGGTGACAACCGTTCAGTTCCTGCGTCTGGCTGGGTTTCACGGAAGCCGTGGGGACGAGCGTATCTAGTTGGACCGTGCCTTGATTTTCGTCTCTCCTACCCACCCCCAGGGTGCAAAAAAAAAGGAAGGGAAAAGAAAGGCATGGACGAAGTGAGAGGGAAATCGAAATCGAATCATGCCTGGCTAACCATCTGATGTTTCTCCAGTGAGTCGGTGGGATCGCATGCTCGTCTTTGCGGCATGCAACCTTGGAGCGGCGGTCTGCTTCATGATTTGTTTTTTCCTGTTTCCGGTGCTGTCGCTCAAACCCCGCAAGTTTGCGATTTTGTAAGTGGCTTCGTCGTCCTCTCTCCTCCCACTGCATTCTTCACACCGGCCCTGGCACGATGCGGTGTAGGGCTTGTCATGCCTGTGGCCTGTGGCTGTACCACGCCCGGTCGATCTTGCCCGCATAGACGTCCGTGCTGCTCCTTGCCAAGATCGAATCACCCTACTTCTCTGCCCTGCCAAAACGCTGACACCAACCGGTTTGGGGCGGTTCAATCTAGATGGTCCGTCGGCTCTCTTCTCTTCCTGCTATCATGGGCGGTTCTCATGGGACCCCTGGTCTACGCTAAGCATCTGGTCTCGGGATCACGGCTACCCTTTACGGCCGCCTATTTTGGTTCGATTGCCATGACTCTCTACTTTGCCATCGGAGTAAGTTGTTGCCTGTTGAATCTAGTCCCCACTCTTTTTTCTTCTGTTCTCTTTTTTCTTTTTGGTTTTTCTTTCCTCCCTATTTTTTTCTGTTTTTTCTTTTCTTTCTCGTTGATTTGGTGGCTGTCCCATCCGTCCCCTGTTCCGGACGCTTCTCAAGATTCGCGCTTCTGCCGCCTTCCGCCTCGCGGGCTCCCCGTGCGGTCGTGTTGAGAATCGCGATAAGACACGATCTTGCATTCCTCCCCCTCCCCCCCCCCCCCCCCTCTCCGCTTGATGCATATGCGCAAAAGGCTCCTGTCTGTTATGACATCATTCATGCACATGCCAGGCGTGACCTATTCTCCTTCGGGTGCAGACGAAATTTTCCCGCGACTCGAGGGAGCCGCATCCTTTGCTTATCCTCCCATCCCATGCGAATACACCTCCAGATGACTATGACACCAGGAATGAAAGCTAACCTGTTCTGTTTCCAGCTTCATTCGACCTTACTCACGCTCATCTCGTCCATCTTCCAGCTGGCCGCCCTCCTCTGGTACCTCGTCAGCTACTTCCCCATGGGCAGCACCGGCTTGCAGTTCATGGGCCGGTTCGGTGCTCAGCGCGTTTCCTCTTGGATAACCAACTAATAATACGACTTGACTTGGGATGTAACGTTGCGCTGTCGTTGAGCATATCTAGGTAGATAGATGGTTAGATGATCGTAGCGTTCCCTTCTTTATTCTATGTACAATTTAATAGATGATCCTTGACCTAGTTGTCTTTTTTTGAGTACGTGTATGATATCCGGTACTGTGTATATGTGGTCGAAGAAGTACACCCGAAAAGAAGATAAATCAGTCCTGTAAATGCTCATAACGTAAATATCTTTCGATTCGTCCTCTTTTTCTTGCTTTTGATCTTGTCTAAAACCCATCCTAAACCTAAACCTAATCATAAATAATCGTGAAACCGAGTCCTGTTCTATCCCATCCTATCCGGTCCATACATCTATCCAGCTAGATATCTATAGGTATAGATGGAATAAAAATGATGCTTATAATAACATCAAATATTGTTTCTCATCCCTCCATATCTGAACGTATGAAGCGAAAGAAGATCACCTCCGACTCATCACCACACTGACCTGTCCCGAAACGACCTTCACGCCGGGAATCTCAGCCTCCCAGATCCCCGTCCCAGGACCGGACCCGACCTTCAGCCAACGCTGCAGCAGATCGTTGCTCTCCTTCGGTTTGATAGCGGGCGACACGGTGCCGACCGTGACGTGCGGGATGGGGTTGGCGCACGACCACTCGGGATTCTGTTGGTCGTCGGCATCGGTAGCAGAGGAGGGCAGGATCCGGGCGACGAAGGCCATGAGGCGGTCGTCCCAGATGAGACGCTCGAGGCGGACGCGGACGGGAGCCAGGGCGGGAGTGACAGTGGGGTCGGACTCCGGTTTCGAGGCCATCTTGTCGAGGTAGCGACGGGTGTAGACGTCCCAGAGGTCCGGGCGGTCTTTTTTCGAGGCGCGGTGTATGAGGGTGACGTGGAAGGCGGGCTGGATGCGGCGGGAATGCAGGAGGTGGTTGTAGATGCGGGCCTTGTCGGGGCTGGTGGTGGACGCGGGGAAGAGGGATTGCAGGGTGTGGGTGATGTCGGCGGCGGGGAGGGTGATGCCGAAGTATTCGATGTTCTTTGCGAGCGTTTGCGGGTTGGGGGGAGGAGGTGGAGTGGAGGCAGCGCTGGGGTTGGGTTTCTGGTTGTTGCCGTTGTTGTTCTTCTGCTTGGGCCCCTTGTTGCCGTACTGATGGCTGAGGTCCAGCTGGACTTCGTACTCGGCCATGGCGCTGTGGATGGCGGCGTCCAGTTCCTGGGGAGTGGGCACCTGCTTGATGAGATGGGGGTAGAGGGAATGCAAGGAGGTGACCACCTTCTCGAGGTTCTCACGGGACGAGGCGGCCACGTCCAGGTCGATAGTGGCGTCGAAGCTCTTGTCCGGTTCGCGGTCGGTGTCGATGGCCTCGAAGCGTTTCAAGAATCCCTCCATGATGCCGATGACATCCTCGGAGTTCTGGGTGCCGGCGCGGATGGTCTGGTGGTTGTCTCCGCGGTCCAGGACCCGCCGGCGCGTCACCTCGCGAATCCCAGGGAGAAGCTGGTCCTTGGGCGCGTGAACATACTGAAGCGCGACGAAGCGAGCGTCGGGGACCACCGGAAGGAGATCATCTATGAGCTGCTGCCGTTCGCGTCGCATGTGGTTGTTGCGGTCTGCGATGACGACGGGGTGCGCGGCAAGAAGGTTGGTGATGTCGAGGGCGAACTTTTTTGGCTTGTTCTTCTGCTTGGGGATGTTGTCGTTCTGCACATGGCCCCAGTTGAACAGCTTGACCAAGGCAACCGCCACGGTTGTCTTTCCACACCCGAGCGAGGCGATGGGGGCCAGGATGACATTGTTGGTCACCTCGGTGGGGCCCTCGTTCTCCATGGCAATGATATCCGAGCCCTTGAGCCCGCGCTCTTGGAGGAAGCCTTCTCGCAGAGAGATGATTCCGTGGTTGTGCTGGTAAAGGGTTGTTAATTTGGGGTTTTTGACGAACTGCCGCCGGGCGTACTGCAGGTACTCCTCGGTGATCTTCTTGTGCTTCCTGATGTTGGGCACCTTCCCGGAGATGACCGCCTTGGTGCATTCACGCCACTGCCGGTACATCAGGTACGGCTCCTCGAATTTGTACTTGAAGAACCAGTCCTCCAGGGGCGCTGTGCTTGCTTCGTTCCTCTGACATCGAATCACGAACCCTTCGGTCTCTCGGCCATCCCAGGTTCCCGTCTCCGCGCACTGATCGAGGAACTTCTTTACCGTGTCGATATCGTCGTAGACCATGAATTTGGCCTTCTTGAACCCCCACTTATCGGCAAACTCATGGACTTCAGTGCTCGAGCATGTCGCGAACTGTGGAACGTTGAAGTTGAGACCGTGAATATATATTCCCGACGCAACCTGATCATAGGCCAAAACGTGCTCTTCGAAGCTGTCGTCGCACAGCTCGCCTACCGCGGTGGCATTCATCCGGCGCAGCTCTCGGGCCAGCTCTTTAACGGACTTGCCTACCGAGCTGACGTGCTTCTCAACCCATCGCTCACCGGCCTGCGCATGGCTCACTTCGGTATCCGGCCGTCCTCCGGTCGAATGTTTGCTGCACACCAACAACGAGTCGTCCTCCAGGCCCGCGATAAAGATGATGCATCCGTTTTCCTTCACGCTGAGCTCATAAGGACCCCGGGTCTGGTTTTCAATGTTCCTCCACTTGGTCTCGTTCACCTCGTCGACGTTGAAGAACTTATCGTAGCCGCGAACCGCGATCTCGGGGGTACCATCCTTCCTCTTGGTTGTGAACAATCCACGGGCGTATGTCGGAAGGTCGGATCGTTTGTAGTCCCAGTCCATAAACCTCCAGGAGTCCACGGCGATGTTATCGGACCCAGCGACCGGGAAAGTGGTTTTCTTGCAAATGAACGCCTTCTTCCCATCGCGCTTGGTCCTCTGGCTTGCTGTCTCCAGGCTGCCGACGAGTCGAACAACCTCCCTAACGTCTTGCTGCACCATTGTGCAACTGGTTCTTATTGGTGGCTCGATTCCTTTGAGATACGCAAGATTGACAGGAACTGCTGAAGCTCGAGGTGGGATCGCCAGGGTCGACGGGAGAAAGAGCCGAACGAAGGAAGGGAGTGTTCGCGAAATGGTGAACGAAGGGGAATTGGTAACGAGAAAAGGATTTGGGTATAAATAATCAGAGCATCCACTCCTGCCCAATATTCCAGGAGCGAGAAGCTATTTTTACCAAAATAAATTCAACCGGAAAATGTCTGGACTCTGGAGCCTTGTGTGACTCAAGCTTATCCGCGGTGGTTGCTTTGCGGGGCAGAAATTCACGCCGATCCTTTTCTTTTCTTTCTTTCTTCTCATCGTTCCGCCTGCGCCACTTCGTCCCCTTCTTTCTTCCAACCCAACAAACGGAATATTCCATCATCGACTGCCACTCCCGGATTCTTTGTGATACAATTCAAGACATTTGACTCATCCCTGAAGGGACTCTCCACCGCAATGACTCAACCCAACCCTTACATTCTGGCCGCCGAAAACCCCGCCGGGCTTCTCAATCTCCTACAATCCAACCCCTCCATCGCAAGTAGTCAAGATGAGCACGGATACTCGCTTCTTCACGCCGCCACGTCGTACGGACATATCGATCTGCTCCGCGCCCTAGTGAACGACTACAAGGTGGACATGAACCTGCTCGACGAGGACGGCGAGACCTGCCTATTCGTGACGGAGACCGTCGACATCGCCAAATGTCTCGTCGAGGAGCTGCGGGTGGACTACAACCGGAAGAACTACGAGGGATTCACGGCGCTGGACAACATCGAAACAGAAGACGCTTTCCCGGAGGTCGCCACATATCTTCGACAGGTGATGGGTCTCCCGATACCCTCGGAGCAGCCGGCGGGTGTGCTGAACCCCGCCCCGCCCCTGCCGCCGAATATCCAGGTGAACATGGGGACGGTGTCGGAGCAGGAAGTCAACGAGGGTGCCGATCAGGTGGATCCCGAATTCAAGCGCCGGATCGATGAGCTGGCGGCGCGCGAGGACTTCCACAGCGAGGCGACGCAAAGTGAATTGCGAGATTTAGTCCAGGACGCTCTACGGGGGAATATCGATACGCGGGATCGGGAAGTGCGGCGTCGAGTGGATTAGAGAGAGAGCCTTGGATGTATTGGAAAATAGAAGATCTTATATTGGGGGTGGTTCAAGGGCACTTGACTCTCCAGTCGTGTCGTCCTCGCGATGATCAGGCCGTAGATGTCCGCTAATTGCAGGATGTCTACAACTTAGCTAGACTTGGCCAAGGCATGATTGTGTCCAGGATGCTGAGAAACGGATAGAACTCTTGAAATATAGGCCCTGTCCTGAAGAAAAACATAGAGGGGATCTCTCCAAGCCAGAGGCCGCTATGCACATGGCTTCAGGCCATGGAATTGGGGTATCTACAAGGCTACGAGCAGATAGTTAGTGGGCTAATTATGACATAATGAAGATATCAAAAGTAATGAGTTGATTAGATCTGGGCCACAACATGATCTGGCGGATATCCCTTTGCTATCAAAGTACCTACATATGCATGTGATGCACATACATATCTATATCTACTGAGTCCCGAGTCCTGAATACTTCGCTCTACTGCACCACATGTAGCACGTGACCTTCCCCGCATCCTCTCCGTTGCTGCCTGAGGTTCTCCCGTCTCCATTGGCTCGCGTCCGGCGTCATCCCCAGACGATTTCCCCTTCATCTTCCCTTTGGATTGGTGCAAATGCATCCGGCAGCCTTCCACCCTTCCGCTATGAATCCAGCCCTCAATCCCGACACCCCTCCCCCTCCCCCTCCCCCTCCCAAGCCCGGCAGCCACGAGGCTAGTCGAAGGGGTACACCGCAGATCAACCCATCTACACCACACTACCAGGACCCTCGGTACGCTTTGAACGGGATGGGCTCGCAGGGGCTTCATCAACAAACATCTTCCGGCATGGCCCATGCCAATCCTCTTCCCCAGGCCCCGACTGCCGAGGAGGGGTGGTTGCCTGACGCCGTCAAGGACAAAACGTATGACGTCCCCCCTCTCGGAGAAGAGAAGTGATTTCATCTAACCGGAAATGTATTCAGGACCGTGGACCTCCAGACCATTCTCAAAGACCCGAATCTCCTCTCTGCCCTCGCTAGCCAGCACCCCTCCTACTCCGCTCATCAGGAGAACCTCCAATCGCGACTCAAATACAACGAAGACCTAGCCAATCGTCTCCTGGAGCTTCAGGCCCATCTCACAGAGCTGCGCGGCTCGACCGAAACGCTTCTCTTGACGCATCAGTCCCTGGAGGTTTCCTGGCGCAAGAAACAATCGGAGCTGGATACCGCATTGGCTCCGTGGTCGCCCAAGGCATTATATCAGCGGCTGGCGGCGTCGATTGCCGAGCAGGAAGCTGTGTGCCAGGCGGTGGAGGAGAGCTTTCTCGAGGAGGAGCATCACGGGCGAGCTACCGAGAAAGAAGTTGCCGATTGGATCCGCCGAGTGAGGGCCGAGAGTTCCAAATTAGCCGCTAGAAGGGAAGCCAAAGCTAGATGGGATGAGGGGAGAGTGGGTGGTTGGAGGTGAACGTTGGTGGCACGTTTGCGTGGCCTTCAACTAGAAAGATGGGAGATCAAGAATTACTAACATGAGTCCAAAAACAACTATTATACTGCAAAGGCTGATTACACATATTACATATCGCACCCGGGAAGATTCAACGCCGGCGATGTCCTTGTCTCGTCTCCATCACCCTTGTCGAAGGATGTCAGGCTCATTCCGCCAAGTTACGTCTCCCACTTTCGAGGTCCACCATGTCCTCGTGCCTTTCGGTATCTGTTGTCACAGGAACTTCCCCAGTGTTTGACCAATTGTCGGCACCAACGTGGCTAGAAAGTCCAATCCCTTTAACAAACGCGTGTCGTGGACTTCTTGCTCCCCATGACCAGCCTCCGCCGCGCATGATGGGAAGATGGTACAGTCGGAACCCAACCCAAGCGAAAACCACTCCCATGAGGGTCCCGATTATGATATCAAACGCATGGTGTCGGAAGTCGAACCAGCGCGATGCGGCTATGAAGAAAGCGACGGCAATTGGAACAAACGCGACAATGACCATGTACACCGGCGGGGCCGCCCCTTGGGTGCGAATTGATTCTCGATTCTGTACCCGCAGCTCCTGACTTAGGGGCGAATGGGCCAGATACGGGAACCCAATAGCGAATTTGGAACATAACCAGAGGCTAAAATATCCCAAACCCGCGAATGCGACTGGAAACAGCGTCATTAGTATTTCGCTTCGGTGCTGGGTATTCCAACGGCTACAAGAGCTTTTAAACTTACTGGATGAATGGCCACTGGGAAAGCTAGAGAATCCATCCACTTTCAGATCATCAGACTTATCCCGACATATCTCCCATGTCACCAACGTAGGCGCCTCGCTAACCCTCTGGCCCAGACCACTGACAGCATACGAGGCAACGTCGGAAAGGTCTGGGTTGCAACGCGCAAGCATGTCAGGACGGGGTCGGCCATACAAGGCCTTCAGGCCCTGAGTAGCCATAAAAACCCCGGCGACAGATAGGCCCAGGCCCAGCCACGCGGCGTTCCACTCCCATATCTTAGACTTCACTAGCAGTAGCCGAGAGCCTGTATCCCGAGAGACGGAGGCAGGGACAAAGAGCAAGATTACCAGAAAAATGATCACAGCTGGAGCAATCAGCGAGACCACCACCAGGACACTGGTCCGGACCGTCTCGTCCTCCGTGTAGGGAAAAGAGATGCTCTGATCATTCAAAGCAAACGGGCGGTGGTTAGGAGTGACGCGAGAAAATCCGTATCCAATAAGTGCGATACCACTGCAGCAAGAACATCAATATCAAGAAGCTTCTGAACCAACCAGCTGAAGAGAATAGGGGTATCATACATAATAAAGATCCAGTCGATGATGTACGACAGCACGAGGCGCTTAGAAATGCCCTGGCGAGCATTTGCCAACATGGAAGAACCCATGCTAGACTCTATGAACTATACACGTCTCTAGTATATCCAAAACTGACCAAACTCACGAAACCGAGCTGCGTCGACGAGACGGTCGCAGGCAAGGGATGACAACGAAGCGGAACCTGCCGGCATGGTGGAGGGACAAAGACAATGACGGCGTACAGAAGAAAACAGCCGAGCGATCTTGGCTCAACGCTGACGAGAGCTCCCTGGACTGCGCCACGATCTAAAGGTCTTGGGGTCTCTGCTGGAAAAGTTTAAATAAGTGCAGCTGATATTTGAGTACGGGGTACTTTGCATTAACATTCGTTTCCTCGTTTGAGCTAACTAGAATAATTAAACTGACTAGTTACATCATCATACATAGCGGCATGGGTCTGACGTCAATAAAGGCACTTCTTTAGTTCTTTCCCTCCAGGTCAGTAAAGAAGTCTCGACCAAAGTCCTTGCTGCTGTCGTTGAATCGAAGCTTCTTATTGATGCCTTGGATCTTCTTCATATCCTCGTCGCTCAACTTGAAGTCGCCCTCAAGGTTCGCCTTGATGCGCGAGGGAGTCTTGGACTTGGGAAGCACGGAATGACCCTGGGTGATACCCCATGCTATTTAAATTGTCAGCTTTGTTGCCTCACTATACATACCGAATTAAGGTAAATATAACTTACCGAGAGCAACCTGCGCTCCGCTCTTGTTGTACTTCTTACCGATCTCCACCAACACCGGATCCTCGATGAGCTTGCCGATGGTGCCATGCTCCGAGTAGAGCGCGTTCTGGTTTCCGAATGGCGAGTAGTGAGTGATATGGATGCCCTTGGACTTTTGCCAGTCGACGAATTCCCGCTGCTGCAGCCACGGGTGGCTTTCCAGCTGGTGCGCCGCAGGGACGACCGAGGTACTCTTCAGCAAATGCTCCATTTCGGCCTTGGAGAAGTTTGAGACACCGATAGCCTTGACCTTGCCAGTGGGCAACAGTTTCTCGAGAGCCTTATATGTCTGCAGAGAAAGGGAAGGAGCAAGGATTAGTATACTGTCTTGGACAAAGGTAAAGCTTTTTTTCTAATCAATCGAAACATACCGCGACGTAGTCGGTTTCGACAACAGCAGGCTTTCCATTAGCATCTTTAGGGAACGACTCGGAGCCGCGCTTGAATGCCACTGGCCAGTGAATCAGAAACAAGTCGACATAGTCCAGCTGCAGATCGTCGAGGGAGTCCTGAAGGGCCTGGGGCACATCGTCCGGGTGGTGCTTGTTGTTCCAGAGCTTGGTCGTGATGAAAAGCTGATCGCGAGGCACTTCGCTCTTCTTGATGGCAGCACCCACGGCCTTCTCGGTGCCGTAACTATTGTTTGAAGATATGGTCAGCAATGCTACGCGCTATCCGACAGCAAGAGGAAGAAGCCTTACATGCGAGCTGTATCAATGTGGCGGTATCCTGCCTTGATAGCTTCGATCACAGCCTGCTCCTGCTCTTCGGCGTCCTGCCAGGTTCCGAATCCGACGGCAGGAATCTCTGCGCCGTTGTTAAGCTTGAAAGTGGTCGACATCTTGGTAGGATATGAATTAGTTAACAAAGAATTCAATTATTCCTGGGGCTGAATAGGTCTACTACGGAGAAGAGGAGTTTCATTTATATCCTGTCGATTCACTCAGTTGAATCGACGTCAATTTGACGCATCCAGGCCTGGCCCCTAGCTATGGGTATGACGTTTGCGCGAACCAGAGTCTCAGCTATCCAGCGTCGAGCTGCAGACAACCAGGTTGTTTTGCTTTCATCTGCTCACCGATGGGCCACCACGTGGAGATCATTGACTCCACTGCGTTGAGCAAGTAAAACCAGCAATGGTTGGTACCGTTACGTAGTGGTGAATGGTGGATTTTGCCTGATCTCATCAATCCACTCCCAGCTTCCTCCAGGGAAATCAAACCATCGCCATGTTTGCTCCATAGAGGGTATTCAAAGGATATAGACAAAATAGATAGAGGTTACAGTAGTTGGGGGAGCTATGAGTTTCATACAGAAACTACTAACAATGCTGCTCAATTTTAAGGACAATTCGAGGCCAAGAGCACGGCCCATTTGGGACTGTGTTTGTCTCCCAGACAAACAGCGCCTTTGGTGGGTTCCGCCAGCCGTGGCCCTAAGCTTCGTACTATAAAAGTCTGCCGCAACCCACAAACTTTTTTTTCTCAACTTGCACCATCTTGCAACTGCAGCTGCGTCCATTTGGACAACGCACTGTGCAATGTTCTTTCTCATCCGAAACTTGCAACATTCACCAAGAGGGTCATGCCTCTAGGACACAGGATTTAATGATGATCTCTGCTGTCTGCGACCACTTCTGTATCAATTGTAAAAGGTATGCTGGAACTTTTTTTGCTGCTTCTGATCTTCCGCTTTCATCCCTTCACACCTTCGATGATGACTCTATGACACGCTAAGGCATTCCTCAAACTTAATCACCATGTGGAATTCGTGTACAAACTCAAGTTTCAGCCTTGTCTGACTCCTTTTGGAAACCTTTCATTTGCTTCACTCACTTGTCTTGTATGACATCTGCTAACAAGCGATTGAATAGGTAAATACAACTTCCCACTATTCGTTGCCTCTTATCACCCCCTCGATGAGGATATTTTGAACGAACGGGCGGACAGACGTGTGCATCTGCCTGCATCCATCAAAAGCAAGGCGTACAAACCTTGCGGGTGTTAGGACGGTGCATTGATTGTTGAGAACTCGTCACCTGAGTCTTGAATTCAATCTATCATGGTTGTCAATCTCTTGACAGACAAGATGCTAACGGGCCTGCCCTAGGTAATACTTGTCCACATACCCAGTTCTACCCCAACACCTATCTCGTCAACATTATATGATGAATAGTTTATTCACACTGTTTGATCCCGCGTGGAAATGAACATTACCATAACAAAAATCTGATTTAATGAGGTGAGTTGTTACTGTCCTGATCATTTGGTCGCAATATATGCTAACCGTTTTCAAAGCCTGACTTCAGTTGACACAACTCAATCTTGGATCACTCATGCATGCTTCGAGATTTTTGCTGACTCGTCGACTTCTAAAGTAGGAACATCGTTTTGTAGAAGACTTGGTGTCATTAAAGTGTGAGTTGCCTTATATTTCTTTACTCTTTTGCACTTCATGATGAACAAATTTATTCGCTGTGTTCTTACTGAATACCGTTGAAGAAAAAACTAAATTTCACCTTGGAGAACTGATATTTGTGCTTCAAACAAATGTATCTGCGAACTTTTAATGTTGCTAAGGCTAACAAGTACGCTCGCAGGGCACTTCAATTACATATAATCATAATGATAATGTCAAACCTGATGCATATTTTTGTTCAATACTTTCCACTGTAGCCTTGGTCATTCGTAATCACCGTCAAATCATCACCGTCCATCAATGCACATAATGCCACCCAACTCAACCCCTACTTCATAAACAGCTTATGCTTCTTATGCCATCCCTCCAGGCTCTCTTCCGGGTATTCCTCAAAGACCTGCTTCTTCCCTTCCGGCCACCGAACCCAATCCGGCTTCGAGCCCTGCATGATACACACCATCTCGTCTGGAGCCGGCAAATCCGTATCGATGGCCGAGGCGAACGGATGAATGAGCTCTGGCCAATGCCGATCCCATAACCAGAGCATCGTGCCGCAATTGGAGCAAAAGTTCCGCTCGCTTGAGCATACCTTCTGATCGGGTGTGCCGCGGTTCATGATGGCGGAGTATTTCCTGCGTCGTGCATGCATTGATTAGCCTATCCTTGTTGCATTTGTTATTTAGAATAGCGGGCAGGTTGAATGGTATATGTGGGGTGCTTGTACGGGAGAATAGACATTATTGTATATAGAGAGAGTGTCAGTAAAGCGTTGCGACATACTTGATAACATCTTTTCCCTTCTTGATATTCAGACTGTCGTTGATGCCACCCAGGTTCACGCTGCCGTTGTATCCGCCCACTTTGCGACAGATACTACATGCGCAGAGCTGGTAGGGGACGGGGGTGCTCGAGTCGAGAGTGAATTCGACTGCGCCGCACTGGCAGCTGCCTTCGAGGGTCCTATTGGTAGTTACATACCGAGTTAGTTGGTGGAGGGGTTCGGGATGTAGGATGGGGTGTACTATAGGTAGTTGCGTACATGGGCATTTTGGAAGTATGGTTGAATTTATAGTTATAGGGTTCAGGAATTAACAATATGTTGCAGAAATGGCGCGTTCAAGCTGTCTGGAAATGCTATATAGAATTGCAGATATCCTAGACCAGCGACGTCATTCTTATATCAGATCCGGACACTCCGGATACAATAGATATGTGCCTTTTATATATGTTGTACGAGGAGATACGAGTGAGGGGTTGGAAGCCTTTGGTTCGACTCCGCATCTGCACTGTGACAAAGCATGGTCGTAGCTAGTCCACGTCATTGCATAAAGACCCCAAAGCACAGTAACTAGAGATGCAAGATACTAGGGTGCACTAATAAATCTGCTTGCTGAAGAGCAAGTGTAATCTGCAATGCATTGATGGTCATCCGGTTGTTTGACATGTTTGTTCTGTTTGTCTATCCGGGAGTCGATCCGTTCTTTTCCCCGAATCTCCATTTCTCGTCTCTTGCGCTGCTCTGATATTGATTACCCTTTCTATTTCCCCTGTTATTTTGAAAGACGACATACGAATTACCATGGGATTCGGAAGTCCTGGTGGCGCCGCCGTGCCTACTAAACCTACGCCGTGAGTTTGCTCCGCCTTGCTATGCTCCTGTTTGCCATGCCATATCGCATACTCCATATCGCTGGACTTTTTAATCGACGAGCACCCAAAACAATGGAATGAACGAGATGCTGACTTCTGGAATTATAGTCCGGAGCGTGGTAGTTTCCCTCTCGACCATGAAGGTATCAACTATCCCTTCCCATAATCACCATCCTCGAATCCACGGAAATTAACGGGATTCCGACCAGGTGAATGCAAACACCTGATCTCCAGCTATCTGAAGTGTCTCAAAGGCAGCCGAGGCGTCAATGACGAGGAATGTCGAAAGCTCGCCAAGGGGTATCTGGCCTGTCGTATGGACAAGTATGTTCTTGCTCTTCCGGTCCTGGAAAAACCGATCGCGCCGACTACCGAGTCGGAGTCTTGCGCTATGGGGAATATTTTGCGAGCAATGAAGGCTAATTATGACCCCGATAACTCGATAGGAACCTGATGGCGCCGGATGATTTCAAGAACCTCGGACTTGTCTTCGGCAAGCAGGAGGGCGGGAATGGGGCGAGCGCAGCGGCGACGCCGAGTGACGGGTCAGGGACAAAATCGTGAGGATTGACGGAAGCATGGAAGCTGAAGACTTATTGCATGAGATGCGTGATGTGATACCTTGGGTGATTAGTAGCAGATTCATCACCTGGTCGGTGAGATCGGGACTTGTTTTATCTCTCCATTTCTGGCGTTGAGGGGCTGTGTTGATTTTATCTTGTGAGAGATGTGTATATTAGTGAACGTGCATCTGTATATGGTATATGAACTGGAAGTTCTCAAGTCATTGCTGTGGAAAATACGATAAATGAAAGTAGAGCTTCTGAATGTACACCGCAAGTCATGCGGGGAAAGCAGTCCCGCCGTCTGGAATCCAACCCCAAACCTCTCCCCAGCCTTCGGTTTCCGCATCCCCCCTCCACTTCCATCGCGAAACACCAAACCCCAGCATGTCCTTACCTGCTCACCTCCAATGTCCTCAATCGCACGCCCCCCAGACCCCTGCCTAGTGGCAATCGCCCTGATCGTCCGCTCGCGAGCCGGCCCTCGCTTCGTATTCCACTACCCTCCCAACCCGCTCAGCGAGAACGGGCTCCGATCCGCAACCACCAGCAAAGCGCGGCGCGCCTCGAAGACTAAAATCAGCAAGGGCAACGACTCCAGCTCCAGCGAAGACAGCGGCTCGACCTCCGATGAAGACGAGGATGAACAACAACACCATGCCGGCGGCGTCCCTAGCCAGAACCCCAGCTCCACGCACCTAGCCGGCAGCGCGGTGTCCGCGACCACCGCCGGTCGACGGTCGAGTAACTTTGGCCTCGACGATCATGTGGCCATGTCCGTGTCACCTGGGGGTGACTCTCAGCGACCGGGGTCCATCAGCTCGGGGCGCACGCTGTTGCGAAAACGCGGTGGCGCAGCCTCGGACGTGGAAGACGACCCGGGCGCGGCGTCGGATCGGCAAGAGGATGGCGCGGGAGGAGGCGAGGGCGGACCGTATCGCGCGCCGTGGGAGTCAATGCTTGGGCTTCCGGCGGACGTGTGGGAAAAAGTGCTGAGTCCCTCGCGATCGTGGCATAAGCGACGGTTCGAGGTCGGTATCAACGATCTCGCCTTCGTCGGGTGGCCGGTGTTTGTGCGTGAAGAAGGCACCTGGCGCAAGCAGCGGCGGAAGAAGGAGAAGAAGAAACCGCGCGCGGACTGGGAGGGCGGGGAGCTCGGTCACAACGAGAATGTCGAGGACGTGCAGGATGACAATCCGGATTTGACGATGGCCGCGTCGACGGAGACGCTGAGCCCGAGTCTATGGGCGGCGGCGGAATCGCACCGCGCGTCGATGGCGTCGATGGCGAGTAGTAAGACCGGGGGAGGACGGACGGCGAGTGAAGACGCGGATGATAAGGACTCCATGACTATGTTCAATGTCGTCTTCGTGCTGGATCCGCCCTTGCTCGAGTATTCGATGCGCATTCGGGAGATCTACGACAATATCATTAAGAAGTTCGCAAAGGCCTTGAAATGGGAACAGGCGCGGACGGACTATGTCTGGAGGGAGGCCCAGCATATATCACATATCAAGGAGAAGGCGAAAGAGAAGAGTATGTGATGGATGGTTTCTTGCGAGATTGGATGCTGGAAAGCTGTGCATGCTGACTACGGGCTACAGGAATGTCTGCGACTACTCTCTATTCGGAGCTCATCAACCAATCTTCCTTGGCTAGAGCCATCTATACCGTCTATTCTAGTATCTCGGCGTCGAAGATTGCGTCCGTGGCCCTGAGTCCGGACGTGTCTATCTCCCTTCAGATTCCTCCCTTGACCTCGACGCCGTATCTTCCGGGCCCAACCGACAAGGCATACCCTGGTCTCTGGCTCACGACGGCTGACAGTGTCACTCCGGTAGATGACCCAACCGCTGATGAGAATACCGCGCCGCACCAAGTCCCGGCCAAACACTTTGCGCTCCTGTTACTTGACAACGAGACCAGCATCCTGAAGGATGTCGAGTCATCTGGAGGTGCATTGGCTCCCGCGCTAGCTCACTATATTCGCTGCTCAAAGCCGACCAAGTCTTTTGCTCAGATATCAGCATCGTCGGGGATCTCCCTCTCAACCATACAGCTTTTGGCAAGTCATCTGATATACTGGAGACGGGCCCGTGCGATCCCGCCACTTCACCAACGGGATACCTTCATTGTCTCTCCGAACTGCGACCTGAGCAAGCTGGAAGTGGCGACGATCGCGTATCAAACGGCGTTTCCCACGCTTCCGAGTCTTCCAAAGATGCTGTCCGCATTGAGCGGGACCCCCCGGCCTTACGGAAGCTTTATCCCCAGCAAAGACCACAAAGAGACCTACTTTGCTATACTCGCATGGCTGTTAAGAGGAGGGTGGGTGACCCAGCTCCGCTCCTTCTCCAGAGTCAAGGTGACCCCGGAGATCAAACTGGCCGTGGAGATGGCCCTACGACGCGAAGAAGTCGACAGGTACCTGCGGAAGCGTGCCCCGGAGCCCGAAAAGCACAGCGAGTCTTACGATGCGGACGACGACTTCGACGATACCAGCTCCTCGTCCTCCTCATCCCTCGCGAGCCAGGGCAGCGGCGAAGAGACCCCGATGCCGGGACAGTACAAACCGGACGGCGGGATGCGCCTGACCTACTCGATGCTGGACCGACACACGTCCCTGAAGACGTCGTCCTTGATCCTATTCCCGCATCGGGCCTCGCCACTGGAGTCGCGATGGCTCGACGAGATCGTGGCGCGGTTCCCCGACCATCCACGGTTCTTCCTGCGTGGTCGCGCCGGACGACCCGGGGATGCCGGCGAGGGCGATCTGGAATACGCGGGTCTTCGAAATTCCATGAAAGAGTACTGGCCCATCTACATCAAATACTTCAACGGATACGACGCCGTCGAAAAGATCCCTGTGCGGGAGAACCTCAAGCGGAAACTTGTTTGGCAAGTGCTCGCGCGACTGGGATCCGTGACCAGTTCGCAATCATCTCTGGAGCTCGACCCGGCCGAACAGGTCTTGGTTAGTGTGCGACATTGGTAGTGATGGTTGGGGTGAGGGATCAATTGTCGATCGCAACCCGAGAAACCAAAGAACCAGTTCGTATATAGAGACTCCTCGGGGGGAAAAGAAAGAACTTACCCTCGTGAATCTGTCCCAACCATACAAAGTACATGGAAGGCAACTGGACACGTGACACCGAAATACCACAACCTCCGAAGAATCCCGAGTTCCGAGAAGCGGAACAAAAAAGAAAAGAAAAGAGGAAAAGCCTCAGCCCTAATGGCCGTCACCCACGCGGGCTGCTAAGCGATGGTTCATACCATCTAGTTAGTTAAAATCTAATCCTAATACTGGAGTAATTAGTTTACAGAGTACGAAATCCCATATTGTCTGTTTTTATTCCCGCAAGCTTACCTCATACGTATCTATGTATGTACTAGTGTTCCATTCTCTTGAACGGTGGATGAAGTGGCTTGATTGGTCGGTCTGAGCAACTATGACATAGGCATTTTGATTTCGACTAAGGTACTTATATTCATCCATGTATCTAGATTGTTTGGGTTAAGGTCTTTAGGTCGTGGATGCCGGTACTCTAGTCTTTCTCCTACTCCGGAGGTCTACAGAAGTGGATGTGGATAAAAATGGCACGGCATGCACCGGAAGGGAGGAAAGAATAGGTACCTGGGTAGAAAAAGTAATTTATATGTCACATGTCACATGTATCAAAGATGTAATTAATGCATGATGTATTGTATCTACCTTAATAGGTAGGCAAGATACTGTTCAGTGCATAACTAACTATATGTACAATTGCAGTATCTAGCCACAGGCAGCCCTAAGTTCAACATTAGATCCCGATGGTGGCCGGTAGAGCATAAGGTTATGCCAACTCCGGGGACGAAGTAAATCAATCTTCAGATCTCGGGTGAACGGTTTTATTCATGAAGAAATTTATGCTGATCCCATGTTTCTCAATGTTGGATAAGAGGTGGAGACATGTGTATGGATGGGGTATTGTAATTACCCGAATCATGGGATGTCTTGATTATTACGTTTTTTGTCCAATGCAAAGACATTTTTGGAGTCCCCCCCGGACAAAGACAAGACAGGGGAGAGGCCGAGAAGGTCTCAGTTTGAGTTGCGAGTCTGACGGACGGACGGGAAGAGGTGAAGGCACGTGAATTCTCGAGTTTTACAGGTACGTATAGAACAGGTACCGTCCTTTTTATCTTATTTTATTTTTTACTTGAGAATCTACCTCGATTATCACATTTACACAATAACGATATATCCTAAGAAGATGAACCTGTCAGATCTGATGGAAGCAAGCACATACATAATGTACATACAGACCTACATTACTAGTCAGGGGAGGAAAAAGAAAAAAGAGGGCGAAGGAATGAAATCTATAGGTAGACACAAGATGAGAGGGGTAAGTAATGGACGCAAGATCCTGGCCCCCTGGCACTCTAGAGACTAGAACACTTACAGTATACTCCTACTCCGTACACCGTAGAACGATGGACGAAACATCATGCAGGGAAAGGCATTCCCCGTAGTCCTGGGTAGCCGGAGAGAAACACGAATCCCTTACCTGGGCGTACGCAGCCCACGGTAGACTACGGCCGCTGCTGCTATCCGGGGGCTACGCGGGAAGTACCCTGATGCTTGTCTTAGGTCTCGGGCCTCGGAGCACCCACGGAGAGCGGCAGATTAATCTGGACATTAACAGGGAATGAGGTTTGAAACCATGGAATATTTAATGCCCTGTATGGTGATGTAAAATAAACTAAGAAGGAATTACTTGGGAAATTATGTCTGTAAGAGTCTCTGACAGGTGGGCCCACCACCGAAGTACACCAAGGTATCCGTCCTTAATGAGGTAATTTAGATATTCAGGATGATCTGGATAATCTTCATCAAACATAACGTTGTCTTGAACGGGCTGATATTTAATTGGGGGAACTCTCTTTGTTTTCCCGTGGTTGAATCATGTTGATGAGATGAACCTACCTAGAGTACTGTATATTACCTAGTTACTCCACGGACTTGTGGTATTTAATAATACCACACCTACACTAAAAGCCATTATAAACAAACGGACAGAATGCCATATTTCTGACGTTTAGATCCGGGGTTGCAATGCCACATGGGAGTAGGATGGGCGCTACTGTTAATCTGTTATGGTTAATTTGCTCGGAAGGTCACACCTGGGCCAGCACCACCGGACTGCTTTATTCCAAATCTGTATAGTTACAGGCTTAGAGGGGTTCACGGCACAACCCCTCCAAGCCCCTCCATCTGGTTGCCTTGCGGCTCGATTGATGGCAATTCTGCTGATGACAGGACAATTATCTCGATCACTGTAATAAGCCTAGAGTAGAGTATATTAGGTAGCCGAAACCAGGAGGATCGTTTCCAGTATACGTGCGTACAGAGTATGTAGGGCCTGGACAGCTCTGCAAGAGTCCGAGTGCAGACTGGGTAGCAAAAGAGGTGTCTCTGATCTCGGTCTTGACTCGGAGTCGGCGGATTTTCTGCCGGTCCTCCAATTGCCCTGGCCCATGGCAATGATGGTTGAACAATGGCTGAAGGGGAGGCCGATAGGAAGAGGGGTCGTCCGAGATCCATGGGCGAATGGGTGACTGCGGAACGTCGGTAGAGAGAGGACACCCGAGGACAAGGTTCTCCAGCCTATGTACCTAGGTCATAATGAGAGGGACATATACGATACCTCTACCTCGTAGGAGCAGTCGATATGATCATGAATCAGAAAGAGCATTGGACCCGCCCCCAACATGGTTAAGCACATACCACACTGTCTCTGTGGCAGGTCTGGAATTCGAGTCGATGGGTTATATATAGAAATACCGCGTGTACATCTCTCGGACTCAGGTACGAGGTCGGTCTGACTGGGTAGAAAGGCACATCCGTAGATCCGTCTCGAGCGATGGATTGGAATTGAGAATGGTCTGCAATAAATGATAATGCGCGAGTCGAACCAAATTCACGATCGGAATTAGTCCCAGACAGGAAGGGAGATGGGCGGTTCATACCCACAGAAGCCCTGAAGTCCACTAAAATCCAGGACTTCTTCGGCGGACCGTCTTTTTGGGATGCGTTCGAGAGACGACGGACGAAGCAAGGATGAATTCTAGTATCATCGAAAGGCACATTGAATTGATTATATATTATATTATGGTTGATTTGGGCAGGGTGGATGGGAGGAACCGTAGAAACCTCTTTACATTCTGGGAGGAAAGGGAAAAACGCCGCATTTACAGGCGTAACTTAATCATTTTATTCGGTTTTCCTTTTAATTTTTTAATTTTTTAATTTTTTTTTCTGGCAGTCCACAATTATTATTACTGTTTCTGTTCTCATTTGCTTCCTTCGGATTTTCTTCCACGTCCCTCCAAATTTATTACTGTTTTTATTATTCTTTTTTTTTGTTCTGAATTTTTTTTAATTTTTTTTTTTTTTCCCCTGCGCTGCCCTTCGGACTTCTCCAGTCTCTCTCACACACTGCGCTACGCTCGTCTCTTTTTCCCTCGCTTTCTCTTCCTACCCTTTCCTCCCTCTTGTTTCTTACCCCCCTCCTTCTACCCCCTCTTTCTCTCTCTCCCCTCAACATCCTGGAAGTTTCCTTCCTTCCACCTTTCTTCAACTTCGCCAACGCCCCGTGGTTCCGTTGCTGGCGTCCGTGTTGCCGCAGTGAGGTTGTGCTCTCATTCTTCAGTGCACATCTTCCTTCCGCCTTCCGATCTTCTCCCACGTCCACTATTTTTTTTTTTTGTTCGCGGGACTTTTTTCTGCTGGCAAGGGCATCTTGATCGGTTGATCCCTTTCTGATTTTTTACTTTCTCCGCACGAGATCTGCTTTGATATTTTTTTTTTTTTGATTGCTCATCGTCGCTTTCGCCTGGATCTTTATCCTGTCAATTTTTCTTTCCCCTCAATTCGCTGGGAAATCCGAAATCCCATCTCGTCGTTATTCCGTTGCGGTTATCACCACGTGCAAGTCGCGCCTTTTCGCCTACGCTTCACAAGGGGCTACGCCAACGGGGTCCTCTCGAAAGATTAAAAACTTGTACTCGTGGTCGTGATTTGTTTCACCGTTCGACTACCTAAGCGGCATATCGGAAAGTCCTCGCGAATCTTCCGACGGTCCGAATCTCGAACGGCATAAATTGGGTGAGTTCTGTGCTGGGTCTACGCAACGCTCAGTGGATCTTCACGAAAAGCTCTGTTGATGTCTCGATCTCGCGTGTATTAATCCAATCTTGTCTCGAAGCCAGTGTCTCTTTTGACTATCGTGCCGAAGTCACCGACGCCAATTCCTACACCGTATTCAACCATTTTCATTCATCCCGACTTTCGGACGAAACGATACCAGGGAAGAAATCTTCTTTTTCTATCGCCGAGCGAATTTTATGCGATTCGTGTGGTAGAAAAACATTGCAAAAGAAAATACCCGGATACGATCTCGAATCATACACCGTTTTCCTTCGACAGCCAATAAAGCTTTCGTGACTTTCGCCAACCGTTAAATCGGCCATCTTCCATAACCTGCACCGAAGTAGGAGCCACGTCCAGTGACGGGAATCTGCAGCTTGGTGGGGTCGCAAGAGGACGGAAGTCGGATCCTCTGTTTGCCGTCAAGTGCTGGAGCTCTCTCGCCCACAGTTGGCGCTCGCAGATTTATTTGATTGGAGTTGCCAACGGAGGCACCTGTTCTCTGGAAGAACAACTTGATTTTTCACACCTTTTTTCATTTCTAGAACGGATATATTAGACTTTTCTATTTCCACAACGAAAATGGCTGCTACATTTTCCTATGCTCAAGCCGCTAAGGGCGTTGCTCCCTCGGTACCATCAGCAAAGACGACGTCAGAGCCGAATAATGTCTCGAAGCCCGATGAGCAGGACTCGAACTCTACTTCGCAAGCTGAAAACGCCCTGACCTCGCAGTCGGAGGCACCTCAGGAGGCAGAGAACACTCCCGTCAACTCGGTGAAGGAATCGGAGACTACGGCTCCCGCAACCAAGGCCTCCGCGTCGGGCACGACGTCCCCCAGTGCCGGCAACTCGACTTCTACGGAAGCGAAAGACGAAGGCTCAAATACGCCGAATGGTACCTCGGAATCTACCTGGGATAAACAATCACAGGCCTCGGGATCTGAGAAGCCGCAGAGTGGAGACGAAAATCCCAAGGAAAAGTCCGCTGAGGACGAAAAGGAGGAACCCCCTAAGGAGCTGAAGGCCGCCCCTCTTCCCGCGGTGAACGTGTGGCAGAAGCGAAAGGAGGCGCAAGAAGCCAAAGCCAAGACCGTGCAGACGCTAAAGCCTGCGCCCAAGAACGGCAACGCGAAGACTGCTTCGGCAGCCTCCTCGATATCGGGTGATAACCAGCAGGAACAGCCTAAGGCTGCCCCCAAGAAGAAGGGAGCCGATGCCGCCTCCGAGGGTAACAACCGCAAGAGAATGGGCCGCGATGAGAACGCAAACGTCCCTCCCGTTGAGGATGCTGCCCTGTGGCCCACGCCGCAAGTCGCCCAAGGCGAGGAGAAGAAGAAGGCCCAGGAGAAGGGCGACAAATCCGAGAAGAGCCCCGTGATTCGACCTCATGGTAAGGAGAAATGGATGCCCGTGCCCTATGTCCCTACTGCCGTTTTCAACACCCCTCTTCCCTCTAGCGGTCGTCGAGGCGGACGTACTGCCCGTGGTGGACGGGAGGGCGGCCGCAACGGCGCTCACGCTGCCGCCGCCGATAAGGCTGCCTCTGGACAGGCGGCCCAAGGCTCTGCCAAGGCCTCGCCCGCAGACCGAGGAAGGAACGAAGCCAACTCCGCTCGCGCCAACTCCCTCCCCGCGCCTTCGAGGCGATCGAACAGTGCCGATGCTGGATCTGCCGACCAGCGTAAAGCCCAGACGACGGACCGAAGCCGTGGATCTAAGGGTGCTGAGAACGCGAACGCCGCCCCTGCTGGGCGACATGCCAACGGAGGCGAGACTTTCCCCCGACACCACCGCGATGCGAAGGCCTTCAGAAACCACGATGCGGCCCACAAGGGCGGAGACCATGGCGCCAGAAACTCGAACCTCTCCGTGGATGCACAGGCCGGTCCCCGCTCGGGTTCGTCCAACGACCGCCGGTTCGAGAATGGTCCCAAGTCGGCTGATTTCTCTGGATTCCAAGGTGACCGCAAGGACAAGGAGTTCTCTCGCGAGTCGCGCGCTGACCGAGGCCGTGGCTCCCGGGGCCGCGGTGGCTTCGGTGGCTCCCAGAATTCTCACTTCGCCAACAACCACATGTCGCACAACTCCTTCATGCACCAGAAGTCCTTCGGCTTCAACGATCGTCAGCGATCGCACAACGGTGTCCCCAATGGCTCCCAAGGTCACAGGATGTCCCTGAGGTCGCCTTCGTTGCCCAACTCTGCCACTATGTACGGTGTCTACCAGTACCCCGCGGACATCAACACGATGTATGGTTACCAGCCCATGCACGCCGGCCCCATGACGGCAGTCCCCTATCAGCAATATATGGAACCTTTCTCTCTGATGAGCATGGTCTCCATGCAGCTTGAGTACTACTTCTCCGTGGACAACCTGTGCAAGGACCTCTTCCTTCGCAAGCACATGGACTCGCAGGGCTTCGTGGAATTGGCGTTCATCGCTAGCTTCAAGCGAATCAAGTCCTTGACCGAAGATTTCGAGTTCCTCCGTCATGTATCCCGCCAATTGAGAAACGTGGAATACATCACCGGCGAGGATGGCCTTGACCGTCTGCGACCGAGAGAATGGGAGCAGTGGGTCCTGCCTTTGGAAAAGCGTGATCCTTCCGCGCAGAAGAGTGGTACTGCTCCGGCGAAGCCCAGCAAGACCGATGAGAACGCCGCACCCCAGAACAACGTTGAAGGCGCAGTAAATGGTACTGCTTCTCAGCAGCCTCTGTCTAACGGTACTGCCGTCCCCAAGACTTCGTTGTCTACTGATGCGCCGGAGTTTTCTCCTTCGAAGCCAGTTAATGAAATCGTAAGTTCCGAAAATTCCGTGTCTCGGTATCACTTTCTACAGGAACTGTTTTGACTGACTTGACGACAGCGGGCGGATTAAATTATCCCAAACACTCCTCCTCTTCTCCTTCCGGGATGTTGATCTCTTGGTATGTCCTGTTCCCTTTCTATAATATACTTAATATTTACTAACTTGTCATCAGTCGAGACGTGACTTTTGTCGGATTCGAGGTCCATGGCCCTGCGGTCTATATACACCCATAACCAGCGGAGCCTACATACCGACATCCTGCGCGAAGAAGGCTACTCCTCTATGGTTTTTGTCTTTCCAGTTTCTTCTTACGAACCCTTGCAGTGCTTTCCGAGACGAGTTCTTGACGAACAAAGTTTTTACGGCAACCCGAGACGGTGACCCGTGACATGGATGTTCTGTACCATTTCTGGTCGCACTTCTTGGTCCAAAAATTTCAATGCACAAATGTACAATGAATTTAAGAGTCTAGCGTTTGATGATCTTGCACGAAACGTCAGCACATGGCTTTGCCGAATCGCCTTTACAGTTTTTACTCTTTTTGTTGAGCACCGGAGTCATTCTCGATGGGATCAAAACTCATCTGTTTTACCGCGACTGACTACGGCCAAATTGGACGATAAGACACCACAAGCCTTACGTTCCGACTATGCCGGCAAAGTTTCGTGACTCCAGACATCGCAAAAAGAACCTGACTGTTTTCTGGCTGAGCCGAGCTGAAAAAGTGATTTTGTTTTCCATTTCTTCGATGAATCATTTACCTTTTTCTTTTTTTCTGCCTTTTTTGTTTCGTTTCATCCATCATGACCTGCATCGTTCTCTTGTCAGCTTTTATGTTTTATCATTTGCCGACGACAAGCTTCTATGGAGGTAATTTCATCTATGCACATTCGACGTCTCGGCTTATGTCTTTTGATTCTGCCCAGCTTTTTCTCCAATATGCTTTTTTCTTCCTCTTCTTTTTTCCTTACTGTTCTAGTCATGGGAGGTTTCAAAAATTTCTGGAGTCCGGGCATCTTTTTTTACTGGGCAGTATCTTCTGTGTTCGATGCTTGCTTCTGGCTGAAGTTATTCCCACAACTATAGAATGTGTACCCGGATTCTTCGTTTCTTCGTTGCTTTCTTATCTAATATCGTGACAATGTTTCCACTCCTGTTCTCTTGACCACTAGTATGAATGGCAAAACCAGAAACGAAAAGAGAAAAAAAAAAAAAAAAAAAAAAAATTCCAAAGCGGGACGCAAGTGCGATCTTAAACCTACAAAATTGAAGCCAGCATCGTTTTCTACGAGAATTTCTATTCATTTCAATGGTCTCATGGGGACTAACTTCGTTACTGGAGCATTGCTGTCGCATATCGCCTCTTGAACTGGTCTGTGACCATGGGCTGGCGCTGGGATTCGTCGCAGAAGACCGGTTTATTGAACATTTCCTTTTTCTCTCTCTCTCTCTTGGTTGTGAAATTATAATTTGATATGCATTTTATGGATCGTTGATTGATTTTTCCGTGACGTATACTATATCTGAACACAGTTTTATCTTGTCAATTCATCTGCCAGGTTCTTCGTAGAGACTCCATGTCCTGACTTATGCCGGCAGAAATGCAGAGGAAATGATTGGTTATGCACACCAAGTAGTTAGTTAGTTAACAACTAGTTAACGTATTTCCCCACCGAGTCGGCCACACCACCGAGTCGGCCACCTCATTAAAAATCTACGCGTTTTAT